>NC_056709.1:5691553-5854053 GCF_018831695.1 Puntigrus tetrazona
AACTTTTACACAAAATTCTACCTTATTGAGATGCTCCTGCAGATTGATTCAGTCGGGTAAGAACGTCTAGGCTACTCTCTTCAAATTAACGCTGTTGAACAGAATTCACAAAGCAAATCATTTGCTAAAACAGCCTAACCTCATCAGCAATGCTAAAATATAAGCGCAGTTCTGTCTGTCAGACGCAAATAAAAAAGATGCTTTACTTTAAACACTGCCTGTTTTGTTTCAGGATTATCACTGGCTGGTAGAAGGACAAAAATGGAAGGAATCCATCAAATCAATATTATCCAATCCATGATTGACTGAATAATACATTTAGACCTTATTAAGACAGCGATTTGCCACCACCTAATGTTTTATATATAATTTGATATTTTACAATATATTTGCATTTTTGTATGTTAAATTAAAATATTTATTTCTAAAGGTCCTTTTTTTAATGTCGATTCAGTGGGGGTTTTTTATTATCTTTAATAATAACTTCATTGTAAATTGAGGTGCATGTTAATTATTTGTTATTTTGATATTAACTTTAGTAATGAATCAGCACATTGCATTAAAAATCCCTTAACAGGCCTATTTAAAACATACAAAATATATTTAAATCTTATACTAGATTTATAATAAACATTTATAATAAACAGCTGCAATAAATTTTTAGCTATTTAGGCTAGTCATACATCTGTAGTTATTTTAATGAAAGTAACTCAAAAGTATTGTAAAAGTAGTGTAGCGCATTACAATTCAGAGACAATAATATTGTAATGTAACTAATTACTTTAAAAAAAGTAGCTACTAATATAATGTTT
The DNA here is from genome assembly GCF_018831695.1 of Puntigrus tetrazona. Lineage (NCBI taxonomy): Eukaryota > Metazoa > Chordata > Actinopteri > Cypriniformes > Cyprinidae > Puntigrus > Puntigrus tetrazona. Next base: position 5,692,366 of record NC_056709.1, read on the forward strand.
GCTCATGGCACTGTAGGGAACAGAAATGTATGCATTTAAAAGTTTTTTGGTTTGATGTTGACTAACCCTTCTTGCCTCCTCTTTTTATTGAAAGACGACATCCAGTGTAAATTATGTCCTTCTGGCCAGTGGTCCACCCTACGAAGCACAAGCTGTGTCTATCCAATCTATACCTACCTGGACTGGAGCAACTATGAGTCAGTCGGACTCATTTTAGGAGGAATTTTGGTGCTAGTATCACATGTATGGGTAGGAGCTCTGTTCTTCACGCACAGAGGAACTCCACTGGTGAAAACTGCAGGTGGACCCCTGACCGGCCTTATGCTCCTGAGCCTAGCGGGGGAGTGTATTAGTCTGGTGCTGTTCCTGGGTCAGCCAGGAGACATTGTGTGCCGTCTGCAAGAGCCACTAAACGCCTTTTTCCCCACCGTGGCACTTTCAGTCATTCTTACCATTTCGCTTCAGGTGATCCTACATTCAAATATTATAAAAGTGAAGTGCGTTTGACCCATCGCTGTGACTGACAGGCAATCTGACCGATCATACCAGTAAAATCCTCTATGCTGTCAGACAAACAAAAGAGACAGGAGAGTAGATTAAAGTTCACTTTCAAATTAAAAAAAAAATAATAATAATTTACTAACCCCCATGTCATCCAAAATGTTTGTGTATTTTTTTATTCTTCAGTCGAATAGAAATTAAAGTTTTTGATAAAAACATTCCAGGATTTAAATCCATATAGTGCATTTTTATATTTCAGTTTTCAGTGCAAATGTACCAGATGGTAGCAGATGCTAAGGGTCTAGCGAAACGATCAGTAAAAAAAAAACTACGCACACAAATGCTCGCCTTGCTCTATTCTTTTTTTAATGACCAATCATTTCGCTAAATAGGACCCTATTTTCATCTGGTATCGTTTAAAGCCCTTTGAAGCTGCACTGAAATTGTAATTTTGACCTTAAACCTTCTATATGGATTTAAATGGATTTGGTAAATATAATATTTAGAATAAGGAACGCTTATTCACTATTAACTATGACCTCTCCCTCAGTAAATTCCTAATTTTCTACTTTTTTATAGTTATTAAGGTAGTTGTTAAGTTTAGGCATTGGGTAGGACTAAGGATATGGAATAAGGTCATTTTTAATAAGGCATTAATATGTGCTTATTTTGTACTAATAAATGGATAATAGTAAAAATGCATGCTAATTAACAACATGCTAATTAGTTAAGAGACAGTCAAATAAAATTTTACCATATTTTTTTATTAAATAATTATATTCACTGTCATCTTTTATTTACCAGATTGTGTGCATCACAGAATTCCCTGAAAAGTCTTCGGATCACCTGGAGCACATACGAGGACGGGGAAGCTTGTTTGTGATTCTGGGATGTTGCGGGCTCCAAGCGGGACTGTGTGGTTGGTACGCCCAAGAGGCTCCTTCTCTGACCCAATACGTGGCCAGTTTGGAGGTGACCTATGTGAAAACCTTTTTGCGTTGTCCAGTGGAGCCCATGTTAAACTTCGGCTTGATGCTTGGTTTTAATGTTATGCTGGCACTGGTGTCATTCATGGCCACATTCATGGCTCTCAAGCCTCCTGGACAATACAACCTGGCCAGAGACATCACCATTTCCACCCTGAGTTACTGTGTAATGTGGGTGATGTTCATCCCCATCTACACAAGTCTAAACGATAAAGAAAAGTCTATTGCTCAAGTAGGAGTCAGTTTGCTTAGTAATATGGGGTTGGTAGCAACCTATTTTTTCCCTAAATGCCAACTCTTAGTTAAACACCCTGAACTTAACACAGATGATCACTTCCGTACATTTTTAGAAGGGGTCCCACCAGCACCAGTTGAAGAAAGCTAGAAACAACTGCTAAATTATAATATATATATATATATATATATATATATATATATATATATATATATATATATATATTTATTTCATACAATACAATGTCAGATGTTAATAAAAGAAATAATACAATTATTATATTAGTCAACCATTATATTGTTTTTTATATGAACTATTAAATACAGTTATGACTCCTATATTAAATAATTATATTCCACCGTCTCAATTAATCAAATGTTAAATGTTTGACACTTCATAATAAATGTTTTTCTTATTTAGACAATCCCTACTGAAAAAATAAAATAGAACCCGTCATAGAAATTCAAATGGTTTCCACTAAAAAAACATTTCTAACGTTACAAACCATCAATTTTTAAAAATTAAAACAATTAAAAATTATTTTGAATATTTTTATTTATTAATATTATTATGATTACAGCAGGGATATTATTTCATATTAGTTGCATAATGATAATGTACCTCCTATTTTCTATCTAACTTAACAAAACCAGTCCATAATTCTGCATATGGAGTTTTGCCAAGTCTACTAGACAGGTTATTGTAAAGTTTATTTATTATTTTAACGTTTTGTTTCACAAACTTGGTAACTGTGTAGTTTGTTGTTTGTTACTTGTGTTTTGTATATTATTCATAATTCAAAAATGTCTGTTGTTAGCCCAGTGTTGTATTCATTAAGGATAGCCTGTTAATTTACTCAACCTTAGCCCATTAAAGATGTATGACGACTAAAAATGAGCGAGTAAATGACAGAATTTGATTTTGTAAATATTTCCCCACAACAAACAGAAGAGGGCAGCATTTAGCTATGTTAGCGACTTGTACTAGTCACACTGGAATTCCCACGATTCTTTTCATAGAGGCTAATATCAAATATCAGTTCGTTTCAGTACCACCCTTTTTTTAGGGGTTATTTATTTTATACGGGTTACCCATTATTCATTCTTTCTTTTTTTCTATTAAGGACAGCGGTGCTTCAGAGTCACAGCAATTAAAAAAAACTAATATATATAAAAAGTCTGGCAAAACGGAAATGTAGAAATATTGTGTTTTTATCGAACATCAAATGACTTTAGCGAATCTGTTTGGAGACTGTGTTACTATACCTGGACCACTTGTGCGTGATTTCAGCAATAGAGGTCATGTCATATTGCTGATGAAGTATAAACGTTGCTGTTTGAGACAACAGTTGGTAAAGTTTATAATCCTAAAAAACATTCCACAATGCAGCATGGTCACAAATGATACAACCATTTCTGGTGAAGACACAATGAGACGTGAAGACACAAATGTAAGTACCTGTTTAAGTAGGCTACTTCGTTTAAACAGAATGCCATTGAAAAACAGAATCAAAGAATAGCCTGCTTGTTTTAATTGCTTATATTTAATGTAATCATTCATTTTAGGACGAACTGATTATCACACAGGCCTAATTTTGATTCCTGTTTATTATTTTATCAATGCTTATTCGCTTCTGTGCTCAGTCTCTACTAGGTATTTTGTTTATTGCAATAATCCGATAAAAGGATAAAAAAAAAATCTTAACCCTTGAAGGATTTGCGTCTCTTTTGAAAGCAGAGCTGCTTCGAATACGCATTCTGTGAAAGAAAACGCGCACAGATAAAGCATCAGACGCAAGTCAAGATGGAAGTTTAGATGCTTTGAAATTCGACCCCTTTTTAACCCCCTCCATTTGCTGCAAAATGTTTTGTGCGCACGGCCCACCAGGTTACCATGGCAACGCTCCCCCCTTTTTTTTTTATCACAGCCGAAGCTCATTTCCTCATACTGGCGAAGACTCACTCTCACCCACTTACAAGGACCGCCCACTCTGCAAAAAAATAGCCAATCAGAAATCACGTTGACACAAAGAAAAATAGTGACTGCTAGAACTTGGCTATTTACTATCACTACGTCTTATCTGGTTCTCCTCTGCTGTTTTTCTTCCCATTATGCATTAGGTTCCTTCCTCTCTGTCTTTCTGTATGTTTTGTTAATAATTGGAACGTTCCGAATCCATTCAAATGCAAGCATGGCTGTAACTCCTTTAGTTTTAGTATTTAAATTTACAAATATTAATTGTTCAAATTTGTGGTAGTGTCCGTGTTCTTATGTGATTATTTTTAGCTGACAGTGAATTTATTTTTGTCTTATTGACTTATTGGCTTTCAAATTATGTGCACTTTCATCAGGATTTAAAAGGCTGCACACAAACAAGACAGACATGTTCATCCACCGTTATCTTCAGCACCCAAACCAGCCCATATCCTGTTGATTTTGACAGCACACTCTCCAGCCCTTAAAAACACATCCTGTTCGGTCACTTAGACTCTCTTATCAAACACTTTTCATCCACATCTGGCTGCATTTGGTTCTTGTGGAAGCCTATTTCCGCCACTGAACTCACAATTCAATTTTTCTCAGAATTGCATGATATAAATTGTTAGATGTAAACTTAAGTAAGTTAAGTTTACATCTAAGTAAATTTTTTTTTCTATAGGTTCTTCATATCCTCTGCATGTGTTATTCTACCAAACACTACAGCTAGGTTTAGGTTTTGTTTTGTTTTGTTTTGTTTTGTTTTGTTTTGTTTTGTTTTGTTTTTTTGTTTTGTTTTGTTTTGTTTTGTTTTGTTTTGTTTTGAATGGTGTTTGCTATAACATTTGTTAACTGGCCCAAGAAAAATCAATTCACATGTACATTTCCAAATTATTTTTGGACAAACGAACAAAAAACCGAAATAAAACAACAACTGTGTCTATATATTTTACTGAAAGTTACACTATAAGGGTGCTGTTGTAGGTGACTTCCTTGTGGTTTGTTCCTGAAGGCTGCGTTCTTTGCCGTCAGATCTTATGACTGATAATGCACTGTACTTTTTTTTACACCTTTATTAGGTCTCTCTCTCTCTCTCACTCTCTCTCTCCTTGTTTATTTTTCTTGGCCAATTTCCAAGTATTTTCTTCCATCCACAAAATGTGTTCCCAGAGGCCCTCCCCCGATTCTGATTGCGTTGTTAGGCAACCTGAGATCTTATGTTGACCTGACCAATCAGGAGCTTTGTTTGTTTTTGAATGAGACTTGAGTTTTTGCTTCTGCACCCAGTTCTGATTTCAAATCAGATATTAATGTGACTGATAAAACATTACATGCACCCTAATGTAATTTTTAGGCAGTACAGCGTGAACAGAATGCTAATGTGAGTAAGTAGAGTAAATATAATCAAAATGAAATGACACATTTTACACATATAGATACCATGCTAATGCAAAGGACACCGTTTTAAAAACATGAAAAAGCCATTTATATCATATTTTTAAAAAGCCATAGAATCGTGTACATCTGTCACTAAATGCATGCATTGTTTTTAGATTTATTTGCATGATCTCATAAGAAATACTTCCTGTTGTTTGGGAAAATACATTGAATGGTTTAACACGTTCCAAGGGAAGAGGTTTAATATTTGTTTAGCTGTGAATATGCCATGAATTCACTATCAATCACATCACTGCACGGTGCCACTAGATGGTGGTAACAGTCACAGGCGAGAAGAAGGGCTGCTGTTGCTAGGTGATCCATCTGCACCTGTTTGTCATTTTGCAGGGCTATTCATCACTAATGCTTGTATCTGTTAATCTATAGTAAATAATATAAAATATTTGCACTGACTTGCTTGATAGTTTATGGGCTGCTATTGTTTAAGTGTCTAGCTGTGTTATGATTCAAAGATGTACAGCGGTGCGTTTATGTGTTATGATTGTGTTCAGAAAATACATTAACATGCATACTGTGAGAGAGTGAGCTAAAACCCAGTTCAAGCACATTTGAATAATAATTCCAATGGGGGGGGTGTAACATAGGTGTCACATGTTATATAGGTAACACTTTGCTTTTATTTATTAATTATATTTATTGCAAAGACTAATATTAACAAATATTAAGTAAAACATTGCTACAGTTTTTATTCATCTTTGATAACATTAGTTAATAAAAATACTTTTCCTGTTCATTTGTTAGTCCATGTCATCTCAGGTCCGTTAAATAATTATAATAATTATTAAATGACGTTTGATTTTAATAATGTAATAAACAATGGAATGAACAAAGATTAACAAAGATTACTAATTTACTTAAATTACTTAAATTAAACATTATTGTAAAAGGTTACCAGATATATATATATATATATATATATATATATATATATATATATATATATATATATATATATATATATATATTTTTTTTTTTTTTTTTTTTTTATAAAATCTGTATTTATAAAATATTTGTCCATTTACTGCTTTAAGAAAATTAATCTTATTTTTAAAATCTTTTTTAATCATTTTAACAGTGTATATATATATATATATATATATATATATATATATATATATATATATATATATATATATATATATATATATATATATATATATATATATATATATATATATATATATATATATATATATATATATATATATATATATATATATATTCATTTTTCTTAACAATAGGAAGATTACTTTAATAATAGAATTATATTCTGTTTAATCAATGGTATTATACTGATTCCTCTGTTGTTTTCTTTATAGTTTATTCTTGGCCTTTAGAATTATTTTCACTGTAAAGCTTTTATTAAACCATCACTATTGATAAAAATGGGAATGAATTATAGAATGCAATATCAAAACAAATCTCCTTGTATATGAAAGATAGTTCTTCATCTTGAGACATGAACCTAGAGATATACTTGAGAGTTCTGAGCTGTTTCTTTTCTCATTGGAGTAGGTAATGTCCTTGTAACTGCATTCAAACTTCTTCTTGATTAGACCTTTAACAGTGCCATATATCTCTCGACTTCTCAAAATTGGTGGATTCTTCTTAGATTTAGATCTGCCGGACACTCTTTTGAAATCGGTCGTGAAATGGTTAAACTGAACCCAGCCCCCGAGAGCTCTAATTACTTTCATCCAGTCCTGTTAAGGAAGTATGTTTGCGAAAGATTACAGCAGCCCTCCATTTTCTTGACTGTGTGCTGGTTTTTGGTTCTGTGCGCTCGTTTGAGAAACCATAGTTGGTTTACCCTTCACTGCAAAATTACCTCATTCCAGTACAGATTTCTGCAGAGGAAGCCCACCGATCCGGTTCCTCACTTTCTCATCTGTCTTTGTTCTTCTCTGTGCCTGTTTCTGCATCTTTCTAGAGCCGGCGTCCCTCCCCCAGTCAGTCAGTCCTCCATGTTTCTGTCTCTTGTCTCAGCTTGGCTTGCCCTGCAGATGGTTCTTTGTTGGAGCCTCACAAAGGGGCTGAGGTCAGTGTGGCCTAAAACAGACACGTAAACACCATCACATCAACTTTAGCTGCTTGCGCTGCTTGCAGAATAATGCGGCACTAAACACGCAAGGGTAGTGATTTAAGCAAACCCAACACTAACTTTTAAAAACTTAGATGTGTAACTTATCCATGTTTGTGCTCAAAACGTGAATGATTTCCTAAAACGTGATGAAAAAAACTTGCATTGAAGGCCAATCAGCCTTTAATCTAATTTATCATTTTAATATGCAAATTTTATTCAAGGTAAGGCATCTAAATTGACCTAAATCAAGATCAAAAACCTGCTAAAGAACCTGTGCACTGCTAATACCTGCTTTCTGTCATCTGCCTATTTTAGCAAATAAAAAGACTTATTAATATGATTTTTTCAATAACATTTCCAACTTAAGTTGTTGCACTTCTCTGTGAAGTCTTTGCTGATTTACATAAAGTAAACAAAATAAATATTTTATGATGAACACTTGCTGAACTAAAGCAGCTTTACTGAATTATCTATGATCCATTATGTTTATTGGATTTTTTGGTTAGTATTTTTTAGGTGAGTATTGAATGTGAATATTAAGCTTTGTGAAATTTATCTCTTCTATCCTAATCAAAGATGCATTATATTATATGTTTAGAAACTACAGATGTTTGATCATTTAAATATCATCTTATTAAAACATTTAATTGGGATGTATAGAGATATATCTAGACTTTTTTTTATCATTTTATTTAAGGAATTTTACTGTTATAAACACAAACCATATTGATTTACATTACAAAGTAGCAAAATTTAATCTTAATGTTTGAACATATAAATATCAGTATATATTTTTTTCTCAGTTTGAGCTTCTGAAAATCTTAATATGTCATATTATATGAGCCATAAAAGCCTGATGAACTTAATATGATAATAGACAAACATGCATATGCAATTGTTTTATTACTTTTTATTACTTATTTGTCTAATGTTTAAACTATTGAGTTTATATACTCTTATGTCATGAATTACAGGGTTAAAAAAACAGTTTAATTACACCAGTTTCAGGTTCATCTGACCCAAATCAGAAACATTTATTTGGGACTGAATATCTAATACTTGTTTAGTCTCATTTTTTTGGAGTGCAATAGCAGGAAACTTATTTGTTTTTATTTATTTATTTATTTTTAAGATGGCCTATTTATAACATGATCTTAAAAATAGAGTTCACAGCTAGTGGTTCAAAAAACAGTGATGACAACGATGCCCAAATAAATGAAAAAGAGTATGGATTTTAAAATAAAATGAAAAAAAAAACTAAATGAAATAAAAAAAATTAATCAAATAAAAATTCTGAAATGCTGCCTTGACAACTAAATGAAATAAGTTTTAAAATGAAGTAATACAATTGCAAAAACTGAAATAAATATTAAATTAAAAGCACTAAAACTATAGAAATGTTTCAAAATATAAAAACATTGCTACATAACTAAATGTAAAATGAAAAATATAAATATGAATAAATACTATAAATAGTACTATAATAAGACTGAACATATAACATCACATCACTTTCAAGTTATCTATTCAAAGTCTTTACCAGTAGGCACACCTGACTAGTGAGTTTAGGCAAACGCTGGTCACGTTTTCTTCAGGAAATCTAGTATACTATTAACCTGGCAGCCCTGTTTTATAAGGCACAGATGAAAGTGTTTGATGTAGTATGTGATGGTTGCTCATTGCGTAATAACTTCTGTGCAGCTCTGGCTGTGTATAAAGACTTCTTTGTCCTGTAAAACTAATGTGTGCATGGCAGCTTTTGTGGGTTGCATTTCATATTAGCTCAACACTGCATCTGCCAGTGCTTCTCTGGAAAACCACATTTCTTGCAGATCTTGCAGTGCGCAGATAATTGAATTGCTATGAATATCTCATTGTATGTTTGAACTTGCATGCATCCCAAATCAAATCCAATGGGAGAAATATCAGCTGCAGCTTATAGAGGGAAATGCTAATTTGCCATCTGGATTATTGGTCATTTGTTTAACTCCCTTGTGCGTTATCATCTGCTGCAAATGAAAGCTATCGTACGGATCCGGGAGAATGAAACCCGATTGGTTACTTCTTAAACTGTTAAAATATCCAGTGACGTTGAGGGACACACACAGACACTGTAAAACATTAGGAGTTTAGCATGCATTAGACGTCCACGTGTAGGAACATGAGGATTTGGTTTCAGACCGCCTTCATGTTGACTAAGACCTGCTAAGACCTGCAAGACCGTTGGAAAAACTTTCTAGCAAGGAGTGGCTTCGTTAATGAGATCATCCTCTTGAATATGGGTGAAGCACAGCCGCATCTAAGTGATCATTCACAGGTAAGGAGGGCTTATGGGAGGGAACTGTTTAGAAGACCCTCCCTGTGGTGAAAGAATGGAAATTTCCACTAGAAATAGGAGCAAGTAATCAAGACTGTAGGCTGTAATGTAGCTGGTAAAACGTATGTCACCAGCTTGTTAGTTGCCTCTTTAAGATTGTTACTGTACTGTAAGAAATTAGTGTTGCTCAGTATCATTGCTTATATGCACTCTACTGGTCAAAAGTATTGAAATATTATTACAATTTCAAATAACTGTTTGCTATTTTAAAGTGTCATTTATGAATGTGATGCAAAGTTGAATTTTCTGCATATTACTCTAGTCTTCTAGTCTCACATTATCCGTCAGATATCATTCTAATATTCAAATTTGGATATTCTTTGTCGAGTAGAAAGTTCAAAAGAACCACATTCATTTGAGACAGATTTTGTATTTACTGTCACTTTTAATAGATTCAGTGCAATCTCTGAAATAAAAATGTTTCTTGAGGCGCAATGATTTCTAAAGGGTTGTGCATTAACCACTGGAGTAATGATGCTGAAAATTCAGCTTTGCATCACAGGAATAAATTACATAAATGAAATATATTCAAATTGAAAGGGGTTTTTAAAAATGCTGTGTTTTACAATATTACTGTTTGTACTGGGGTTTATAAAATAATGCAGCCTTGTTTAGCAAAAGACGTTTAGTCAGTTGAGCAGCACCTAATCCAAATGAATTAATGGTTAATGAATGATTCAAATGTTGTAGGTTGTTGGTGAGAGCTGTGCTATTATGAGCCTATTTCTTTTTAAATCACATTCCTTAAACTCCACTACTACGTTTTAATTCTTTCATCTACATCTCATAGTCTTTGTTATGTTAACTGCCAGTGCAGTGGACACACTTACTGGAGTACCCAGCATGCCTCATTGAGCGTCACTATTCAGGACGGGGGCCAAATTGGCCACATTCCACAGCATCATCCCCTATTAGAAAGTCTGTGCTTGGATAGAGGACACAAAAGACTGACCCTGGAGTTTTACAGTGTGCACACAGAGCCTGAATGAGAGATGCAAATAAAAGTTGTTGGGACAAAAGTGCAGGTTAAATGTGACCGTGTCTGGTTGTAATGGATTTGTGCAGATTTTGCAGGATATTAATGTTGTTCATTGTCATTAATAGGCTGAATTGAATTTTCAATGTCAGTTACACAAATAATGGTCCCAAAGCGGTCACTGTGGCTCACTGTGACTTTTCTAAAGGTACATGTTTGTACCAAAGGGGGACATTTTGGTACCTTAAAGGTACATATTAGTACTTAAAGTGTACACATTTGAACCAAATAGGTAATTAAATTGTTTTGTAAAAACAGATACAAAACTGCCCTTGCAGCATTTGCTTTCATTATAATAATATGAAATTTACTAGCAGTTTCTAAACACCTTTTTTCTGTATACATGTGGCTGATTTTTACCGCTGTTCAAGACAAAAGCACACAGTTGGAACACCAAGCCCTCCCTCTGATTTCTCCAATTATGGTGACCTTTTCTTCCCTAATCCTGACCCCTGATCATTGACAAACTCCTCCTCAGACTCCCCTAAAGCCCTGAAATTCCAAGGGTCAGGTTGCAGCTCTTTGTCTCAAAAAATTCATGTTCAGTTGCAAATTACTTCCCTCACAGACCAAAGAGGAAGTTACAGAAGACAGTTCTCTATAGTACATATATATATATATGGGGTTATCTGAGGTCACTGTGAAAGCTGAAGTTTGATTATGCGCAACATGTCATTGCTAGCTCCATAAGAAGTGATAATTTGCCAACTGTAAATAGCAACTTTGAATGTTAAATATAGTAGTGCATCAGCTGTACTAAAATGCTACTGTCAACCCATTTTATATACAATTAGCATTCATTTTATATCTTATATTTAAAAAGTATACAAATTTTGATTAACTTATTAACTTAATTTTCATACAAATCTAACTTTTTCTGTGTTTTAATTGAGTCAACTCAGACAACTCAGTAACTTTGTTTTGTTTTTCTCTGCACACTTGTGACAAGCCACTCAGATTTCACTCCCACTGTATCGTAGAAAAGGGGATCTTAATATAATATTACTGCCCCTTAATTTGCAAGTTGTGTTTTAGCAAGCAACAAGGTTCTAATGCCATGTGGAAAGTTCAAGCAATCAATATGCTAACTTCTATCATTTCTGGCTGCACTGTTTAGTAAAATACTGTTTAGTTTCGTTCCAGCCTCAGAGGGGACAAGAGACCAGTGGATTTATTAATGTTTTTATTGTATATTTCATTGCTGGCACGCAGATCTAATATAAACATGCGATTTCTTTCAACATTTGTCAAATATCAAATATCTTTAAGTGCATTAAGACATGAAAGATAACTTAGCCTAGTACTCACCTGCCGTGTGCCAGACACTTTCTGTGTGTGTGCTTTCAAGTTTAAACTGAAAAAAAAGCATTATTTGATATGATAATATAAACCAAACAGATGTTTTTATCAGACCTATTTTGAAAAAAAGGGCTTGGGGAGCAGGAGCTCATTTGCATTTAAAGAGAGTTGCATTAAAACAACATGTTTCATACATTTCAACATTTTCATAGTTCTATAATAAATTATCTATGGGATATTTTGAGCTTAAACCGGCACATTCTGGAGACACATGAGACTTATATTATATATTGTTAAAAAGGGCCTCATAATGGGTCTCCTTTAATTGGGAACCAATTGTATTGTCATGTCAGGAGGTATCTAAGAGGTTGAGAAGTAAGAAGAATTTGTGATGTCAGGTGAAATGGCAAGTCATTTCAGAGGTGGAGCAAGTTCTATTTTGCTTTAATTTCAGATTTTTATTTGCAATTACATTGATGTTTTCTTTCCCTCCATAATATGGAAGCAAATGGCTACTGTCAACTGTTTGGTTACCCAACTTTTTTAAATATCTTCTTTGTGTTCAACAGAATAAAGAAACTAAAGGTTTGGGAGTAAACTTAAGAGAAAGTAAATGATGACAAAAAATGTATCTGTCTCTTTAAGACAGTAAATTGTGTAGATTTTGATTTTATTTCTTTTTTTATTTGCTGTTGCACTGAAAATATGTTGTGTAGAAACAATTTTCACGTAATCATTATTTAAACTTTGAGGGGAAAAAATATGTTTACTTTGTAACTGTGTCCTTTTGATGTCTCAGGAAGGAAAGAAAGTAACTAGTCATACTGCATGAAAGAAGATGTGAGGATTACAGGAACGTGTTGGCTATTTTCTTCTTCTTCCCATCTCTGGTTATTCCGAGGCTTTCCTTCATCAAAGCGCGCACTAAAAACCAGCAGGCAATCGTTGGAATTGTTCCAGTATCCATGGAAACAAATCTAGCTCGTGGGCAGGCTGTGGGTCTACAAGGAAAAAAACTACAGGAAATGACCTAACAAAGATTCTCTCCTCTTGCTCCCATTTTCCAGTTGCAGGGAATGAGTAATGCTTGGACAAGAAGTGTTTTCTTTACAAAAAAAAAAAAAAAGTCTGTTACTTGTCTGGATTTGTACGGCAGACACATCGTGGGCTTCCAGCGGCAGACGGCTGTTTTGGTGTGTTCTACATATGGTCTTCATTTCCCCAATGAAAGAGCCTCTATGTGCATGTGTTCCACTGAGTTTACGTCCAAGCTCAAACAAGGACTTCATGAGATTGAATACATTTTCTGTCAATCTGATGCATCTCCACCCCCTCTGACAAACTGCCAAACTCCAAATCAGTCCAAACACAAGCTCTTAAAGCCTCCTCAGATTAAGAATACATATAACACTTTCATCTTAGAGACTAATTACATTCACTCCTCACTCTAAAGACTGAGTGTTTTAATGGGATTCATTTTTGAGTGGCACTGCTGTTCATGTTATTTCTTCTACTGTTGCAGATTAGATTATGATCTGCGGTTACTAGTTTTTTTGGGGGGGGGTTGACTTTGTATGTTTATTTTTTTCTGATTGTTAAAAATATGCTGGGTTCATAACATTGCTTTGCTTCAGCAAATCTGCCATTTCATTATAATAATGTTTTTTACACAAAGAAAAAAAAATCCTTTAAGGACTGTTTAACTGTAAGCTTCTTTGGGGATACAAAAATCTTCACGCTTGAAAATAATTATTCTAAATAGTGATTTTTGCATTAAAGAACCTTAAATAACCATTCATATTTTGTGTAATGGAGAGGTTTCATGGATGTTAATGTTTCCTCATGGAACCATAAATGCAAATAAAGAACGCTTATTTTTAAGTGGAAACCCCCATTTTGGAACCTTTATGAACCACAAACTATTATTTTACACAGAATGCCTGAATTAAACAAATGAAAGTAAACCAGGAATGCACTCACAGGATCTACCAATCCAAATTTCAAAATAAATGTAACGTTATTTAGAAAATGTTATAGCAGCAATAGCAGTAATAATAGTAATATTCCTCTCTGGATATGGTTAGATTTCATTAGAATACATCTGAAAGGCATGTACATTGTGTAAAAATTGTTTTTACCCAAGTAGTGAAAAAAGTACATCTGCAAAACACAAATTTACCTCAGCTCCTTAAAAAAACTAGCCTGAATAAAGCTTTAGTCCCCAAATCACTGTTTTCAGCTTCTAATTTACATAGGAGTCAAAGCTGAGGTTTAAATCAATGGTCTAGTACTGCATAATACTCCATCTGATAAAACAAAGACTACATGCTGACCCCTCACAGAGCACACCATAGGCCCACACCATCTGTGACCACCAAGTGGGCTTTGTTACCACGGTATGGCAGATCTGATGAGATTCAGATGGGGAGGGGAGTCTTTATCTCAGTGTGCGCAAAAGGAAAATCCTGAGGAAACGTCCCACCTCTGTGGACATTTTTGACTAAACATATCTTTTATTTACTAAGAAAGAATATAACTTATAGTTAAGAATATTAGAGTACTTACTTCTTTTGAGGAATTAGAAGTGAGGGAGGTTTTGACCCCTCGAAAGGGGAGGTAGGGAACATTAATAAGTTCCTTGTGCAACAGGTAGGCTAGTCTTACAGAGAAGCCTGAATGATCGTATGGCTTATCTTTCAAGCCATAAATCAGTTGGTTGTGCTGAGGTGCTTGATGATGGTTTGGAATAGATATGTTAGCATCTTAGTGTGACTTCTCATCATGAATGAAACAGCTGCCTGGTGCGTCTCCATCTGGGACACAATGGCCTCTGAATACAACATGCTAATGAAACTGTGGCTGTAAACAAAGCACCCAAAGAAGCTTAAACTCATCTATGCAGACTCAGAGGCAGGTTCCAACCACACATAACAGTTATCAAGAAATGACGTCAAAGAAAGGTCAAAGGGAAATAGTGAACAATTTGCAGTTGAAACTAAGAACACACAAATATTTAAGTTTGTAAAGAAAGTTGTGTTAATAAATTAACATATTCATTAGATTATTGCTAAAACCAAAAACACTCAATTAGCAATCTCTTCAATTTTCCACAAAGAGAGAGAATATAAGGCACCAAAACAAGCATTTCTGTTGACAGAAATTCATACTGAAGTCACCAGAATAGCTAATATTCATTCCACTTTTAGATACTCATAACAGCATTTTTAAAAGACCGGGTAAAAGGTAAAATTGAATATCCCACCAATAAAACAAGACAAGTGGGGCGGGTGAAGGGGCGGGTCTTCATAAAACAATTGACAGCGGCCTCTCCAATAACATCGAAGAACGGATTTACGTTACCACGCTCCTAACCAATCAGATGTCACAGAGGTTGGCGCTGCTCTAGACGCATCTTTCAGTTCTCAGGTTCAGTGAATTTTGATTCACTCTTCCTCCTCACGTCTGACCGTGTCCTACCTCATCCCACCGCTTCTAACGTTTTCTCGGACATTTTTTTCTTTGAAACATCAATATAAACCACCATGGCTGATACCGCTGTTGATACGACCACCACCCCTGAGATCACCGCAAAGGTAAGTTTGAATGAAAAATTTGCATTTGAAGAAATTAGATATACCTAGTAACGTTAGTTAAATAAAGAAAAAGCGACCAGTCAGTGAAAGGTTTCGTCAGCGATAAATGTTATTCTTAACGAAAAAATACTAAAACCTTGTTCGAGCAACAGCAGCTTTAATTCGTTTATTCACATTTTGCGCCGAATCGTGTTTTAAATGAATGAATAAATAGTCAACCGTTACGGATATTCAATTAAAAAAATAAATCCATAACCTCTTTGAGGACACAATTCGACATTATATTCCCATATGTAATCATATCCTATTAACGTTAAATGGAGGGTTCAGGGGGTGTAAATTGGTGAACCATCTGCCACACTTTTTTTCTTTCTTTGAGTGTGTGTGTGTGTGTCTGTGTGTAAAGTCAAGGCTCTTGATCTCTGCCGCTCGAATAGGCGGGAATATCGCCGCCGCGTGCTGTAATCGTTCGCGCCAGTCTCTCGAGCACGTTGTTTTGGCGCGCGCCCTACGTCCTTTTGTTTCCAGCCCGGTGCGTGAACGCGCACGCGCGCGCACGTTTCTTACCGGGAAATAAAAGGGGCAATGGGCAAGACGTCGCGAAATGACCTTAAGTGACCTCGGCATGTGTGTCGGAACAATAGAGTTAATTCACGAAGGCGTGAACTCGAATTGATTGTGTCTATAATAGATCTATTGTGCAGGTTTCAGAGAAAAAAAAAACCCACAGGCGACGACTACAAAAAAAATCGGATTAAATTTTTTTTCCTCCTTCAAAAAGTTGCTCCAGTTAAACACATGCATCCATTTCTAAAAATAATTTCATATTTTTAGAACGTACTTAGTTGAGATTACGTTTAGAATGTGACCCACTGCGACTACATACTATATTTATGAGGAAATGAATAAAATGATGGCATAGTTTCTAAAACCGTTTTTAAAAGTGTAACCTGAGGTGGTTTTCAGGACCCTCATGTTGTCATTCAATGTTTTTTAAAAGGCAGTCAGTCAGCCAGCTGGCGTGTGTGGTCTGTGGCTGATCTGAGTGCGTGGGGGGGGAAGAAACTCAAGAAAACAAACTTTCCCCTTTACTACCTATCAGATACTGGCGCGCTGCGTTTGTTTATGTAGTCGGAAGGGGTTTATTTAATAACCTATGCATTTCTGTTTCGTTCCAGGACTTGAAAGAAAAGAAGGAGGTGGTTGAGGAGGCAGTGGAGGCTGCAAAGGAAAACGGCAGCGAAGACGCACCTGCCAATGGAAATGGAACAGTAAGCGCTGAGTATTTCCCAGCAGGCCTTGTGGCTTTTGTCCCCGAGTACCCACTCGCCGCGCAGGTGTTGGAGGGCCCCTTCCCCCTCTTTCATCGTGCTGCTCTTTGTTTAGGGTTCGAACTGACTGACACAGATGTGTCTTCTGAGAAGACAGTTTCGAGGCTGTGCACGTTTTCTCAGCACATGGCTTTTACATAACTGACCTTCCCGAAAACTTTGAAAATGATCTTAATGATGCTTAATCACCGACTTTGCTCGTAAATCCCCAAATTGTCTTGTGATGTAACACCAGATTGGGTATCGGTTTCACTCGTGGTACTTTCTGTTTTAGACTAACGGTGCTTCACACGAGGAAGAGGAAGCCAACGAAGACGAAGAGGGTGGGGATGATGAGGAGGGTGAGCTTGCCTTCGTCACCATTACATAATTTACTAGCACAGAAACTGGTTATTGACAAACCCATTTGGATTTTAACAGCAGGAGAAGCAGAGGAGGAGGAGGAGAACGGTGCTGAAGAAGAGGCAGACGGGCAGCCTGTGAAACGTCCAGCTGAGGAGGAGGTGGGTTTGGAATTCAGATGCATTTCACAACTTTTCCGTCATCTTTACCTCGTCTAATCTGGCCCGTCTGCTTTCAGGAGGCAGTTGAAACAAAGAAACAGAAGACGGAAGAGAACGGCGACTCCACAGAGGCTGAGGTCAAAGCCTAAAGCTCTCGCTGCCCTTCAGTAGCTCTGTCTGTATGGTCAGGTTGACCTAGTAGAGTTTGTGCTTTCCTGTATATTTCACAGACCTTCTTTTCGCCGCTACAAAATTTTTATTGCACTGAGGCCCATAACATCATGACCCTGTCCCCTTTTGTAAGACCTTATTTATTGGTGTAGGACCAACATTAGAACCCTGTATCAAAGGAAACGATGTTTATTTTAGCAAGCGTTTAACAAGCACACATTCTACTCTGTTATTTGACCAGCGGATGTACACTCAAGCAACTGAAAGCCTAAGGTTCTGTCATTTTCATGGGTGACATTTTTTTTTTCTGATCCACTAAAGACCAAAGATGAGTTTTAAGCAGGGGCTAATAGACAATGTTTAACCTGGTTGTGCTGCTAGAAGTTAATCCCTCGCTTTGGCAGATCAGTTAACATAACAGATGGCTCATATGAATGAGAGGGGTTTCTTAGTCAACACATCGCCCGCCCTCTTAACATGTTAATTAACCCCTTTTTAAATCTTGAAGGTCTTTTGTTCCATATGCATTTAAAAGGATTGTATCTTTCTATCCTTATGTACAGTTTGGGGGTTTTTGTTTTATCATTGTGTTTTATATGGGAAGTGCAGAATGGAGAAAAAAACAACAAAAAAAAACAATCTATAACAGAACTGTATGCTGGTACTGGTGTTCTTTCAGTCCTTCAAGCGAAACTTTTTTTTTTTTTTATTGTGTTTTGGTTGCTTTTGACCACTGCTTTGTATAGTTTGGTTCAGGATTATAAATAAAAAAAAAACGGTTGTCTTTTTAAAACCAGTGCCTCTTGGGTCTTTTCTTAACATTGCGTTGGGGGTTGTAAAAACTTTTTTTTTTTTTTTGAAACAAGATTGGACATGCACCAAGTATGTGCAAGAGGATTGACCTTGAGCTCAAACTTAGGTAAAAAAGTTAAAATGGCTTCTTGTAAAAGGAATGTGCTCACCCAAAAATGTAAAATTGTTCAAAGTTTTGCCGACCCTCAAGCTATCCGAGATGTAGATGAGTTGATGTTTTTTTGTTTTTTTTTAACAGATTTGGAGTAATGCAGCATTACATCACTTGCTTACCAATGAATCATTTGTAGTGAATGGGTGCCGTCAAAATGTAAGTCCAAATGGCTGATGAAAAGCTAAAATAATCACCACTCCAGTACATTGATTAATGTCTTATGTAAAATAAATTTTAACTTTTGTCTTTTGGCTAAAATCTTAAGTCTTAAGACTTCTTTTTATATTTCATTCTCCAGTGGAAAAAGTCATTGATTAGTAGAGTAATATGCACAGATCAAGTACAGAGAGGCCAACTGGGAGACACTTTTTTTGGAGAAAGTTATTTGTATGGTGGACTTAAAGTAATGGCTTATAGTTAAAACGCCTAAATGATGGTTCTGTTTCTTGAAATATTCAGCTTTTGGTTTCAAAAGATGTTAAACTTGTTTAAAACATTTAAACCAGGTTTAGTTCAGGTAGTCTTTTTACTGCCAGTTGATTTGGTTCAAATAAGTCAGACTAACTGCAATAAGCCAAGCTTATTTAGTAAAATTGTTTAATGAAACGGACCCCTTTAGTATTTTTATCAGCTGTTTGGACTCTCATTCTGACGGCACCCATTCACTGCAGAGCATCTGTTGGTGTGCAAGTGATGTAATGCTAAATTCCTGTAAATCTTTTCTGATAAAAAAGCTAACTCCGCTATATCTTGGATGGCCTGAGTGAAATTTGGACCAAATGTAATTTATCTGGGTGAACTGTTCTTTTAACAGGTTCAGTTTGATCTCCATTTGAAATCACACAGCGCCCCCTGCTGGTTAACCATGCATGTACTAGAAACTACACCTTTAAATCAGAACGACACCTGCAGCAGAACACCTTCGTCCTGTGACAGCTGTTTAATTCTCAGAGCATTAACCTGTACAATGCCACTTACATCACTTTTCCTTAGTGGAAGATATCTGTACATGCTCGTGTGGGTTACACATGAAAAGAATGCGATTATGAATTTCGTCTCAACCGCTTCTTGAACTGCTTGCTACCTGGAGTTTTTAAAAGGTTTAATGTGCCGCGTGTATTGCAAAGCGAAACGAACAAAACAACAACAACAACAAAAAAGATGCTTAGCAATACAAGCGCACAATTGTGAGCGAGCGAGCGCTCTGGTGGAGAGTCCGTATCGGTTGTCCAGATTTGTCGTAGTCACCGAACAATACGTTCGGCTCGTTCTTCCGCACGGGGCCTGTTTCCGTATTGCGATCACTCACACCCCAGCCTCAACGTCCGCTCTGCCTGATAATGACAAGAACGACTGTCATTACAACGATCACGCCAGACCACAGGGAAGCAGGCATGAGAGCGTGCGTTCCATGACATGGCTCAGTAGGGGAACCATAAATACGTCATTTATGTTTTTCTTATAAATATGTCATTGGAGCGTCCACCGGTGTCAATGCAGTATGGCAAACATGCGACAGGGATATCGGTAGCGCTTCATTTTACGGTACGGCTACTTCCGTGGTGCGTACTAAATATCTTGTACCTGTAGACAGATGAGTGGTAAAACAAGGCACTTGCCTGAAGTGTACATACAGACAAGTGTGGGTAAGAACCGTCACTTACAGGTGGTGCCTGTACATGGTGACTAATTAGGTACTTTGCTGTACTCACTAATGTGTGTATACTTGGTAAATATGTAGTGCTTACAGGCAAGTGGGTACGAACAGGCGCGTCCTTACAGTATGTTAACTAATAACACATTACTGTACATACTAACGATATGTAGTCCTATCTATTATGTGGTAACAAACAAGACACGTTACTGTACTTGGTATACATGTGGTAAATATGTAGTAGTTAATGCTAAATTGCTTTCCACTTTTCGCTTTGAAGAATTATTAAGTCTCGTGTAATGCTTATTCCAATACTTACTATATACTATCAATTTCCCAATAAGTACCTCGGTCCATGTTTAAACCCCCTCCGAGTTGAGTACCGCTTAACTTATTCTGTAAACGAACAGGTGCATACTCCAGTACTTACATAGTAAGTATATGGAAATGGAAGTGCACCATTTTGCATAAACATTACACAGTCATTTCCAGTTCTTCAAACTCATTAACGCACACTTGTTTGTAAGTTACGTATTTACCACGTGTATACCAAGCACAGTATGTGTCTTGTTTGTTATCACATTATAGCACATTTTTCTGTAGGTGCAGTACAGTAATGGGTCTTGCTAGTTACTATACAGATATTGTTATACCCGCTTGTCCGTAAGTACTTCATATTTACCACGTATATACATTAGTAAGTAAAATAAAAGTATTAGGCTACCTGTAAGTGAACGTTCTTAGCCACTCTGCATATTCAAACTAATTAGCATGCATGTACAGCTGCTAAGTACAGTGTCTTTCTTACTTGTCGCTATGTCCATACACTTCAGGCAAGCTCCTAATTACCACTCATTTGTATGTAGGTACAAGATGTTTATCATTTATGTACCAGGGAAGTACACATACTGTAAAATAAAGTGCTACCAGAATATTGGTACTCTTAAGGATTTGTGTAGTAGCTAGCTAGTATTCAAACGACGAGCCTGATCGCTTTAAAAAAGGAAGCTATATGCAAACCAAAGAACCAATAGACACACACATGTTCTCTGTTTTACTGTGGTACAGTGCGAAACAGAGGCCTACAGTAAGGCATCAATGCGGCTTTACATGCAAACAAACCGACAGGTGACATCTTCAAACAGTTCATTGACAGGATACATTTGCTTTGGATATGTGAGAGGGGTTTATGTTTATTAAAAGCAATGAACTTTAACAATTAGCTGAACAGAAACCACATAAAGAGAGTTCAGGGAGCTATAAACAGTTTTGGCTTCGTCCTTCGTTGAGGATTAGACAGTAAAAAAAAAAAAAAAAACCTAAACATTTCACATTATGTACAAGCCAGATGAAAGTAGTCAGGCATCACTTGGAAACACGCTTTCTCTGTCGCACACACGCACACACACACACACACACACACACACTACACAAGCCTGCCATCATGCAGTCGCTGTTGCAGCATGCTTACGTTAGAAATCCGAGTGAGATGCATAGTGAAAACCGCAGCTCTTTTACCCTCTCTCACATCTCCAGTACTGCGAACGTGTGGTGGAAGGTGAGGAAGGTGTATCTGAAGCAAGCGCAGGAGTCTGAGATGTCTGCTGTGTGTATGTGGGGTCCAAAATTAACTTTCACCATGTCTGACAACAGCTGGGGAAATTTTATGTACACTGGGGTCCAAAAGCCACTATTATTTTGAGTCTTGTTTAAATAAAACCATCAAAAATGATTACGATTGGTATGAAAATGTTTGTCCCTGATTTTTTTTAACATAAAAATAACATTTTACATGTATGTGAATGTTGTATATGTATAATGTACTGTAATACAATTACCTCTAATAATTTATTTATGCTCAGAAAGATTTCTTATTGTATTAAATTTGCCATATATATATGTATAAATCTTTTAATTTCTATTTTTCTATAAAAATTTTCTATATATATATATATATATATATATATATATATATATATATATATATATATATATATATATATATATATATATTATTTTTTTTTTTTATATATTTTGTATATATATAAATATAATACATATATATAACACATATATTGACAAAAATGTTGCAAAAACCTTAAGAAGTCTTTCTGTTTTCTTTTTTTGAAATAAATCTTTAATCTAGTCCCAGACTTGTGGGCCCCAATGTATGTATATTTTTTTGTACTTTTAAAAAAGGAAAAATGTTTGTGTCCTACAAAATCTGTTACAAAAACGTGATTCTGTTCCTCAAACAATTTTGTGGTCAAATTTGTCCAGACATAGTGCACTGAAGTTCTGTCAATAAAAGGAAAAAAAAAAGAAGGTTTAAACATCTGAAGACGTTCACCACTAGAGAAAAAAATAGCGTGACAGTCATTGATCTTTTTATTTGTTTGGATTTCTTTTTTTTAAATTCTGATATCAAAGAGCTTTATTATTCTGCCTCATGATTTAATTGATGTTGCAATGCAGGAAGGTTACCTGGGTGTTAATTTTGGACCCGGTGTGTGAGAGATCAGGTCTAAATGTGCACCAGCAGTGGCTGCGTCTCGCTCTGGGGAGGCTCACCCTCAGGTGGTGGCAGATGGTACACCACACACAGTGAGGAGTACAGGCACCCCACAAATGACATCAGACTTGCAAAGTACATCACGCCCTGGGCCCCACCCACCAGCGAAGTCAGAGGGCCCATCGCCACCGAAACCAGGATCTGTGCCAGGAAGTACTGGCAGCTGAGCAGGGAGATGTCCACCCCCATTCCTCGCCTGGTCCCATCCTCTGAGGAGCCGCAGAACTGGGGGAACAACAACATGTGGATGGTGACAAAGGCCCTAAAATGCCTGGGTATTCCTAATTGTTTTCATGCCTGCTTAAAGTAATGGCGTGCGTGACAGTGGGATCAGCCAGGACATTTCAGTGAAAAAGATATAGCTATTGTCACCCTAACTGATGTCAATCAAAAATTTCACATGGTCACTAATTATTGTCATTTTGTTTTTGCCATTTATAATTTATATTTATTTCTTTTAAACTTATTTTATTTTAGTAATTTTAGTACTTATTTTATTAATTTTTGTATTTCGTATTTTCATTTAAGTTCAGATTTTTCATTTCATTATATATATATATATATATATATATATATATATATATATATATATATATATATATATATATAGATATATAGATATATAGATATATATATATATATACATAATCTAAAATAACAAATACAACTATATAAATGTATATACATTTCAAGATATATACTGTATGTGTGTGTGTGTTTATATATACATAATAAATATACAGAATACACACATATATTATGTAAACCATTCAATTAATCATGTATTAATCGTTTTACAGCCCAACCAAAAATAAATACACCGTATGGGTCAAAAGTATACATTTTTTGGGGCGGGCAAAAATCATTAGGATATTAAGTAAAGATCATGTTTCATGAAGATATTTATATAAATTTAACACCAAAAATTCATAAAACACATTTTTGATTAGTAATATGCATAGTCTTTTGATTTATTTTTAAAATGGCTGTATCTCAGCCCTATACTTACTTTATTGTATTGCACTTAAATATTACAGAGGGTTTTTAAAAACAGAAATGAGCCACTTATATTTTGGTTCATTATAAGATATACTTTATAGGCAGTTTGAGGTAAAAAAGTTGTATAAAAATCTTTGTTTTATGTGTTGCCAACAACAATATTGCAAATATATATCCTTATATTTTCACTGTCTGTGTTTCATTGTATTATGTAAAAGTTACCATTCATTAAAGCTGTGGAAGTATTTCAAAAATCTAAATAATGCACATACAAGGTTAGCAATTTACTAGTCTCATGTTCCCAGCTAACAAAAGTATGCTCCAAGAACATTGTTCTAATGTTCCCATTAAAATGTTAATTCTAAAATGTTCTATTTTCACATTCAAAACGTACATTTTTTATATATATACAAAAACTGGCTATGCAAAGTTAAGGTAACATTCTTAATCTAGTTGCATTTTTATTTTGAAAAAGTTGTAACATTTAAAAGAGATTCAACTAATACTTTCCATGAACAATGTATGAATGTTTTTATGATGTCAAAAATTTTTTTGTGCTAAACAAATTAAAATCCATATAACTTTAAACAAACATTTAAATGATGTTACTAATACAACGTTTGTTCGTAACTTGCCACATTCACAAATGAAGTTTCATTTGGATAATATTTTTTTTTTAAATTAGTGTAATAATGTTTCTACTGATTCCATGCCCCGTAGACTTCCATTATAAGTGCGTTCATATGAACGTGATTTTATTTATTCTAGATTTTATTTTAATCAAATTACTCTGTGATCTCACCTGCGGGCTCTGGTAGTATTCACAGAGCAGAGAGTAAGGCAGCGTACAGAGAGAAGAGAAGAGAACGCCGTAGGTGACGCAGAGAGACAGCACCACGTACAGGTTGGTGGAGAGAGTGGCCAGCCCTGTGCCCAAACCAAAGGCCAGATAGGCGAAAAAATACAGAGAGCGCAGCGAGAACCGCTCCTCCAGCTTCTCAAGAATGGCTGCAAAAGGAAAGCAGTGTGAATACGAAATAATCGTTGCGTGTGCTCAAAATGTACTGTCGCACTTTTACTAACCTGAATAAAAAGCAGCACTAAATGCATAGATGCACATCCCCCAGCAGCCCATGGTGACGCCTGAATTGTAGAGCTTGTACTCCTCTGAATCGTGGTGGGCCTTTGGGTCGCCACCAAACACAACCTCCCCCATAAAGTCTGTGTAGAAGAGCAGCATCCCCTCGAATGATAACCAACCTGTATCAATCCAAAGATTGGGACACAAAATACTTATTTTATAGTAGCCGAACCCCGTGCTCATAACTTATGAAGTTTTTTGTTTTTTTTCTTAATTACTTTGCCTTATTTAATTATGTTTTACTTATAAAAGTACAGATTCATTTGACCCATATTTCAATTTCATTAAATTTATTTTACCTTATAAATTATATATTATGTAGTGTTTATTTTCAATAAATATTTCTATTTTAGTCATTCTAATGTTTCAACTTACCTAAAGACATTGCTTATATTCTTTTATTTTCATGTTTATAATTTTTAAGCGTTTCTATCTGATATTTACATTTTGTTTTATTTCAGCATACATTTCAATAACCTTAAATCTATTTTAAAAAGTATTTAAACATTGAATATATATATATATATATATATATATATATATATATATATATATATATATATATATATATATATATATATATATATATATATATACATATATATATATATATATATATACATATACATATATATATATATATATATATATATATATATATATATATATATATATATATATATATATATATATATATATATATATATATATATCCCCTTTGGGTCTGATGCAAAATTTTTACATAATGAAATTATACTGTAATTAAGAAATGTGATCAGTTGTAGGTATTTAATTCTGTTTGTTAAATTGTTAAATTCTATTTGAAGTATACATGCAATATCAGGGCTTAAAATTAAAATAACATATATAAGCCTCAGACATTTTGTATATGCCTAATGAAATTCAAAACCTATATTACCCAGGAAATGGTTGGTGCACAGGCTTCGTAAACATGGAGGCATCCTGTAGATGGCGGTACAGAGCAGTTTTATTGACATCTGAGAGTCTGCTGCTTCATGGGTGCCACTGAGGTCACTGTCATAACGCATGCCATTCAGCAATATATTTGCCACCTTGTGAAAAGAGCAATTTATATATTATATATATGTATATAATACCTGTACAGTATTGTAAGTAATATATATATATATATATATATATATATATATATATATATATATATATATATATATATATATATATATATATATATATATATATATATAATCACATTACAACAAAATCACTTAAACTTAAACTGAAATAAAGATTAAAAAATAAATAAAAATAATAACTAATTCAAAATATTGATAATTGTATTGTAATATATAAAAATAAGGAATTAATTTAATTAATTTAATTAATTTAGATATGAGAAAATCTGTTAAATATGTTTGGGAGAACTATAAGTAATCAAATATATTGTATTTTTAATTAGATTAATTAATTAAAAAATAATTATCAAAATAAAAATGTTTAGCTACTAAAATCATTAAAGCAAAAACTGAAATAAAATAAATGAAAGCTAAACAGATATTAAAAATAATCAAAGTGACAAAGACACACAAAATGAATAAAACTGAAACTAAAGTTAAACTGACAATCTTAAATAAAATAAAAAATAAATATTAATAAATATTTACATAAATACTACTACAGTATATAAATAATACTTAACATAACACTGTTTTTTAAAGTGATTGGTGCAAAAGCTGTATAATAAAATGTTAATTGGATTTGGGAGTAATATACATTTATAGTTGAATAAAAAATATACTATATACTATATAGTTACTATAGTTAGTGACTGCTCACAACAAGTGCTATAATTGAAATAGGAATAAATTAAAGCTGAATAGATATTACAGACAAAAACAGATAACAAAAAGGCTAAAACTGAAATTAAAATGTAGCTAAAAACTAAAAACTCTCTCTCTCACACACACACACACACACACACACACACACACACACACACACACACACACATATATATATATATAGGAACAGGAACAAATGTTTCGCCTTATAGGCCACACCTGAGAAAATGACATCAGCTGGTGAAAAACAAATAATGCTAAAAGCCAACAGAATGAAAAGCTATTAAAGTTTTTTTGCATAAATGGCTCTGAGATTAAACATAACAATTTTAATTGGTTTCATTGTGAAACATTTTTGTCCAAAAGGTCCCAAGTGTAAATGTTTTTTGTACCTAGTGTAAAATAATTTATTTAAGGAAATGGGGGTGAAAAAGTAAAATTGCAATAAAAAACACACTGCAAAAATGTATGCAGCTGGCAAAAACATAGTCAAGAAGGTTGCAAAGGGTTAAATAAGGTAAAAATGCACATAGGCAAACTGACCTGCTGACTGAAGGTGACAGTGCGTCTACGACCATTGTCCAAAGCACCGCTCGGAACAATCAGCGGGTCCTCCATTAAGGCCAGACTCTGGGGGCGCTTCAGTATCCCTGAGGTACTGCCTCGCTGTGACCCAGACGCAGCCTGCTGGCCCTCGTTAGGCTGCTCAGATGCTTCATTGGTTTGCTTTTGCTCATTAGCTTGCAGCGCTTCAGTCGCAAGCAGCTCTCCATTAGGCTGCGAGAGTTTGTATTGCTGCGCTGCTTCATTTGCGACAGGTGTCTGACTTTGAGGAGGAGGGGGCGTGTCCCCCGGAGGAAGAGGCGGAGCCACCGCCTCAGGCTCTAACGGAGTCTGCTGTCCAGTGTAGCATTCAATCAACACTCTGTCTATGTAGGAGGTGCCTAAAGAGGAAGCAAACTCATTAATGCCCGTGAGCGAGTTATCTCGACTGATGAAGCTGCCGTATTTAGGCGTCAGGGGACTCAGAGGGGAAATGGGGCTGGTGAGGCCTGCGTACAGACGTGCGTTGGCACTGCTCGAGCGACCCAGTGGATCCTGGTAGCGGCAGTTAGAGAACTGGCTGTTATAACGGGCTTCGTCATCTTCCTCGTCGTCCTGGTCCGCAGCGGCCCCGGGAGGGGGAGGCGGGGAGGGCGGCAAAGGAAGATTGGGGCTCTTGAGGTTGCGGGTGTTTCTGGTTTGAGGCTGGGACTGGGGTAAAGGGCGCTCTGGGATACTGGTGAGGGTCATGGCTGTGGCGGCGGCGAGGGTGATGCTGGTGAACAGGTATATGACCCGGAGCTGGCCACCCATCGACCTTCCGAACTCAGTTTTGTCCCAGTTGATGCCACCCACAATGTAGCCGAAGCCACCGCCAAGACCTGGGTAAAATTGAAGACGCGGAAGCAATGTGATTCAGTGTTGTTATTCTTCATTAACTGTAAGAGTACTGGCAAACAGGTTTGGGTATTGAAATAAAATAACTGGTAACTAGACATTTTGGACAGAGTGGGTAATCAAAAACTGATTAGTTTAAGTAATTAAAATTACTGAAATGGATTAAAGATAAATTGTCTGGGGTTTTTTTTAACTATTGAAAGTCACAAAACAAAATGACTATAATAATATATACATTTATTAATATTTATAGATATGTTCTGGGAGCACTATGCTTTTAACAAAAAAAAAATACAATTATCCAAAATAATTAATAAAAACTTGTGCATAACTCTAAATGACACAAAAAAAACGAAAATATGAAACTAAAAGCTAAATTAGAATATTAGTACATTTTATAGTGGTGTAGAAATATTACTAAAACAACACTGATGTGATTAGACATAAGCTCATATTAGATTTTGAGAATTCAAAAAAAAATAGTCCTCATGTGAAAACCATGGCTTGAGCAGTTAAGATAACAAAAGAATGTTTTAAATGTATATTTAACCATAATTAATCAAGTTTTTCTCGAACCTGCCAGAAGAGCGTGTATATTTAGGCCTCGGTCCTGATCCTCTGGGCTGCACACATCCATCATGTACGCATGACTGGGGTTGTCCGCTGAGTCAGCACTGAAGTCCATCAGAACCACGCCGCACACCGTCAGCACGATGCCCCACTTGTGATCCAGGGTGGTGTCAGCCACAGCCGATCCAATGTCCCGGCCATTCAGCACCAGCGTCAGACCCAGCAGAGCCCCTGCAAACACACCAGAAGAGCAGCATTAAAGTATTTTAAATTAAAACTGATAGCCTTCAAACCTGAAACTCTAATTTCAGGATCAAGTTAAAGGGTTACTCCACCCCAAAATGAAAATGTTGTCATTAATCACGTTACAATAAATCTTCGGAACACATCTTCTGGACCTTGACAGTGTTTATTACTTGCCAGTCAATGGGACAGTCACAAGCCTCCCGATTTTCATCCAAAATATCTTAAATTGTGTTCTGAAGACAAACAAAGCTTTTGTAAGGTTTGTAATAGCGGGTTTGTAATAACATGGAGGTAAGTGATTATTGACAAAAGTTTCATTTTGGAGTGGAGAAACCCTTTAAAGGATTAGTTCACTTCTAGAATTAAAATGTGCTGGTGATTTACTCAATGTTCATGTCTTTTAGGATTTTTTTTTCCATATAGTGGACTTTGCATTTTCAATGCAGTGTCATAGAGCTCTACAAGATCGAAACAAGCGAGCGAAACAAAAAAGTCTGTTTTCTAAAAAAAGTTAATAAATTAATAAATAAAATAAATATAACCACAATTGCTTGTCTTACACTAGCTCTACGATGTGGGTATATGACTTCACATATCACGTAATTGCATTGGAAAGGCCAGTTACAGTTAGTTCTTTGTGTACTTTAGTTTAAAAAAGGTAGCGTGAAAAAGGGTAGGGTGAAAAACTGCATCTCAATTTCTCCTTCAACTCCAAAATATACCTTATTGGCCACCACTGAAGTCCACTAGAAGGAGAAAAATCATTGGAATGTTTTCCTCAAAAACCGAAAGAAACAAATCTTGGATGACATGGGGGTGAGTAAATGATCAGGAAATTTTAATTCTGTAAGTTAACAAATCCTTTAAACAGCAAACACAGAGAGAGAGAGAGAGAGAGAGAGGACATTTATTGAAGTTTGTAATAACTAAATTCATACTTCTTACCTATTGCCAGGGCAAAAATAAAAGGTCTTCTGCGACCAAAGCGAGACGTACATCGATCACTCCATGCCCCAAGAATTGGTTGAAGTAGGAATCCTGGGAATCATAAAAGAAGACAGACAACTTTACTTGTTAAGTGTTGTCTTTACGAAACCTTAACAGCACTCATTTACTTTTAAATTCCACACTGGCTTTTAGATTTTTATATTCAATAGAGCAGCCAGGATCCCAGCTAACAGGAAGCATTCTCACAACTTTAATGAATGTTTTGTAAATGGTCAGGACAAAATGTTTTTAAAGTAATGTCAGTGGTACATTCTTCTTAAGAGAAAACATGTTATTTCTACCTGATGAATGTTCCTTTAATTTTGACAGTCAAATTTTGTCTTACAATACTAAGAATAAACATACGTTATACCTTGAAGAATAAAATGTATGATGTAAAAGTATGTTGTAAAAAAACCTTTTTTTAACCTTTAAATAACATAAAAATGATTTCAAGATCAATTTTTAAACAATTAAAAACATCCTAAATTTCTTATGTCTTTCAAAAAGTTTTGTAGTGGATGTCCGCATACCTAAAATTGGACTGATGAACCACACGAGACTGTAGAACTGGTCGGGCAACCCCATCTGAAGTAACACAGGAGTGACGTATGCCGTTTCCATCGCGTAGCTGAACTCGATCCCAAACAAGATACAGCCGTTGAAGAGAAGCTCGGGGAAGGTGCGTCTCGGAGGAAGTTCGCTGAGGTCGAGCTGTTCCAGGGGACACGGCGTGTTTGGCGGTGGCGGCGGAGATGGCCGGATCAGTTTCCGTCGCTTCGGGTGCCTCTGAAAGTTGTTGGCTCTGTGACTCAGGTGCCGTGTGGTGGACGTTGGGAAACTGGATGTTTTGGACAGAGTGGGTCTCCAGGTGCCTTCCTGGGCAGTCCCGAACTTTCCCCCTACAGGACTGGACAGCAGGGGGTCGCTCGGGGTGCCCATTCCAGGAGATGACATTCTGCTCACGCTAAAAAGGAAAAAGACAAGAAAAAGCTCTGTCTGTTGCTGCTCCAGGGACAGCGGCAGCTGTTCAGGGATGTCCGCCTACAAGAATAATTTTGCAGTAAATAATTCTTTAAAAGAACAAATTTTTCTTAGTGAGAAAAATAGAACTCCCAAGAATGATAATTATAAAGATAACGATATTAGCATCCACACCAACAGACAATATTATCTGTTTATTCTAAGCACACAAAATTCTTGAACGTGTTTGATTATTAAAAATTTTAGAGTTATTTCATCAATATGGTTTCTCTGTGCCTTTATCTTTATTGCTATGGTGCAGACTCTACTATTCTTTAATACTGAGAACAAGTTTGATAATGATTTTTTACTATATTTAACTATATTATTCTTGGTGTGAATGGGCCTTAAGTTACGAAAATGTTATTTCTAAATAACTTAAAGATTTCATTTTAAAATAAACAAAAATATATATATTTTTCCTAAATGTGCAGAATTAAAGCCAACATTCCATTTTGCAAAAATTATGGAATGTCACTCTAGAATGTTCTCTAAATGTTGGTTGTTGTTTTTTTTTTTTTTTGTTGTTGTTGTTGTTTTTTTGGTTGTGCAAACATTAAGGGAACGTTGTGGTTTTATAATTTTGCAAGCATTATGGAAACATTACAATCCTGTCACGTAAGCATTAAGGGAACAAAACAAAAACCAGATTAACATCCATCTCAAATGTTTTAATTAAAAAAGAAAAACATTATAAACATTATGAAAGACCAGATAACCTAAATTCTATTAAAATTACTGCGAAAGCATTTGTTTGTAACTTAAAAAAAATCCTTGTTAGCTGTGAAGAACGGCTTATTTTATTTTTCCGCAATAAAAAAAAAGACCCAGAAAGATTCAATAGATGTCAAAGGTTTCTTACTGAACCAGCATGCCAATAAAGAACCTTTATTTTTTAAGAGCGTAGGTCATGGTGACATTGAGAGCCAAATAACGCAATTACTTAAAGCCATTTTGAAAAGCATCCCAATTAGCTGTGAAGTATCGTGCCGAAGCGCCATTGCTTCAAGGAGGTCAATGATATGACACTTCTTCTTCTTCTCCCCTCGTGGACACGACGTGCTGCAACCAATGCGCAGCTCCACTGTCAAGATGCGCATTGCACATGTGGTCTCTCCATAGCTGAGGAAGCAAAACGCAAAGCTGCAGCCTCGTACCCGCACACTTCTGAGAAACGCGCGAGGTTATCTCTAAAAAGCGCGCATAATCGCCGATTTATACGAATGTTTAATTATGGATGAAAAGAAAGGACGCTTGCACGGAGAGCCAGACGTGTTTATTTTCTGTTTGACCACACCGGCTGCACTTCAGCGGTGTAATAATCACCCTAATCGTCCGCTTTCACGGTAAAGATTTTACAGTCGACTCCACTCATGTGTTCTTTGTGAGAGGCGCGCGGCGGATGGAAACTGAAATATTACCTTTATCCCGGATGCTCTTCATGCATCACTGGCTTGCAGACAGCAGACGGAAGGACGCATCATGTTGACGCCTCTGTTTAACGTTTGATGTTTTTTCGTGCTTTCTGGCGCAGTCATTTCTCAGGTTTTTATCGTGCTCCTCCGGTCTTCCCCTGTTCTCGCATCTCTCCTCCTCCGGTCCATCGGCTGTCTCGCGTGACGTCACGACATCGCCCCCTCCCGCGCCAATCTGCAGCATCAGCATCAGCTGAAAACTGACACCTGTCTCAAATACTTTAAAAGCCGTGTGGGCCTTCAAGCTGTCATCCTGTATCGATTATTCATCATTATCACTTTTGTCAAACCAGATAAAAAAAAATAAGAAAACGATTCAAAACGTAATTTTTAATTTTTTTTTCTTGTTTGGATAACTTCATTTCATTTTAAATGTTCTTTAAACAATCTAAAACTGCTACGTTATCTAACTTTTATTAAAGTCCACATAACTTTGAATGAACGTTTTGTTAACGTTACTGCTAAAGTTTTCATCAATAATTATGCTAATTTTATGATTACTTGGCTATTTATTAATGCTTGTAACATATTGTGAAAATGTAACTTATTGAATGATATAGCATTGCTAGACTTATTCTTCTACTTTATACTGTACAGTGCTTTGATGCAACCTGTGTTGTTAAAAGCGCTATATAAATAAAAAATAAAAATGACTTGTTTGAGAAGGTCACTCCATTTAATTCTGTAACCTCATATATATATATATATATATATACATATACATATACATATACATATATACATATATACATACACACACACACACACATATATATATATATATATATATATATATATATATATATATATATATATATATATATATATATATATATATATATATATATGTTGCCAGATCATACTACTATCATAAAACTATCATAAAGCGTATTTGGACTCCGGGACCAAGTTTGGACAGCCCTTACATGAGGCAAAACACACACACACAAAAAAAATATTATATATATATATATATATATATATATATATATATATATATATATATATATATATATATATATATATATATAATTTTTTGTTTGTATGTCAGGGCTGTCCAAACTCGGTCCCGGAGTCCAAATACGCTTATAATAGTTGAATCTGGCAACATGGATGCTACTCCTTTCGCTCAATTCCTTCAAAAAGTGTAGGCCTACCTCGTCAGTGTTTTGCATTTTCATACTACAAACATTTAACATTTTTGCAAACTTGATAAACTTTACATTTTTAACAACAAACTAGTCCTACAAAGTCCAGAAGGTGGACTAAATACACAGTTTCATTACTTAAGTGAAATGCTGCTGGTCAAATATTATTGGTTCTGTTATTGTTATGCAATACCTGCAATCTTGTGCCTTTGTAGCAACTTAAAATATATTATACTGAATACACTGTGCAATATTGAAATGAACAGCTTTTAGAGTGTTAAAAACTTTAATGTTAAAAAATATATATATTTAGCACCTATATTCAAAAGCAGGATGATAGTGATCTCACATAGCTCTGGCAGTGTGTACCCACATCTATGTTTAACCATTCTACCATTAACCATTAACCACATCTACATGTCGTAAAATCATGCTGACAGTGAAATTGCTGTTAATACAAACTGTAGAGAAAAAAAAAGCATTAAAACCCAGCAACACAACTGTATCTAACTTCATACCAGCAACACTGCTTCAAGTAAAGAGCAAGATTTATTTGATCTCAAAACAATCATTTAAAAATGCTCTCTAACTGCTCTGGTGGTACCTCTGTCATTCAAGTCAAATAATTACTGTGTTTTGTTAGGAGACCCACAACAGTTCTTCAGTGGCTTTATAGGTTATATTAATTTTTTATGAATGAATTGCAAAAAAAAATTAATTAATTAAAAAATAAATAAATAAATAAAATAAATAAATAATATATATATAATATATATATATATATATATATATATATATATATATATATATATATATATATATATATATATATATATATATATATAATATTTGTAATTGGTCAATGTTCAAAACATGCTGGGAAATCATTTTACTTGGATCTTCAAATCTAAAAATCTGTTTTAGAGAATAAAAAAAAAAATCACACTGACTTTCAAAACAGCATAGTAACAGCTTTTTACTTGTAGGAAATAAATGTAAATGTAAGAGAGCTATTATTAAGGACTAGCAAATCAACACCTTTCTGGAGTCAATGATTTACCATACACACAGAAACCAAGGTTAGTTTGTTTTTTTTACTTCGTTTGTATTGATTATTGATTGTAAATCATTGCAACATTCATAGCTAGAGTAAAACCATTGACCTTTGATGTACAGATAGACCACACCCTAAATGATCTTATAGAACAGCCTACATTAAACCTGATCTTTGGTTTAAAATAAAACAAAACAAAAAAATATGTTGTTGCTGTTGTTGATAGAATGTACATTTGAAAATATTGAGTTTGTACTGGGAGAAAAATATACAGGGCGTTCAGATAAGATGTATTGTTGCATAAATAAGCACACAGAGTTGCCATTGTCATATTTATGTAATATTCCCCGCCCCTCGAGCGCATGGTCGGACTCCCTGACACTGTGATTGGTTGATACGCCTGTCGCTCACGTCATGTCTTACACAAGTGGGCGTGTGTATATAACAGCGGCGCTTTTGTGTGATTGTGTAAAGCGTAAAAACCGCTGGAGGAAACAAGGACGAATTTTACACCTAAAGGCGCAAAATAAACACTACGAAAATGTCCGTGAATCTGACCAGCTTAGGAGCTAACCAAGTGAAAAACACCACGTCTGGAGAGGTAATAATTCACACAATACTATAAGTTATAATGAGCAGACTGTACAGTGCTGTGTTCATGTGCAAACTGTCAGTGAATGAATTCCTAAACTAAAATAGTACTAAAGAAACCCCGGTTCTTAAAAATTACACATACTACGTTATTACAATACATTTAAACAATATACATTTTAACGTGTGCTGTACTCGTTATCGTTTCTTTGTGAACTGAAGTAATTTTCTCTTGATTGCACGAGGTTTTCTCACACTGCACCTGTTAAGATGTAATGGATGTTTGTAACGTGAAGACCCTCGGGAACAGTTTACTTGATGTGATATAAACACATCGACACTGTGGGTGTAAATGAGAGCTCATTCGCTGCTTGCAGGTGTCCAATGCCATGAAAACACATTTAAGTCTTTATAATGTAAACAACACTTCATACCAAAGCAGTACTGGGTAATGTTTTTTTGTTGTTGTACTTGTTCTTATTGGGTAACTTTTAAAAAATATAAAAAAAAGAATCAATGATCACATATTGAATATTATTACATTAATGTTGTATATGTAAATGCAATCATATTAAACATTATATATGTTATACATTTGCCTTTTCTATAATATATAATATATTTAACATTCTAACAGTATAAAACATGCATGATATATGTGACATAAATATTTTATATTTTATTCTTTATTGAATTTTTTTTTATACTTTGTACACTTCTTCTTATATATATATATATATATATTTTATATATATATATATATATATATATATATATATATATATATATATATATTGTTTGTTTGTTTTGTTTTCTATTCCAACGCTGGATGATTGTAAAAAAACATTTCACTGCATGTCGTACCATGTATGTATGTGTATGTGACAAATAAAATTTGAATTTGAATTTGAATTTTGAATTTGATTTGAATTTGACTTACTGTAAATCCGTTTATTAAAATAAGTCATTTTCACTAAACATGATCAGGTAATGTCCATGAGCTTATATTTGTTTCAGAATCATTACTTACTTTTTGTTACATGACAGTTACGTCTCTTAATTGAGACTACCAGTTGTGTATAAAGAAAATAAGTTTTAATTACCGCTAGTGCATCACACTGCTGTCAAAGCAAATACCAACCACCCAAAAATGTAAATAAAGTTTGTTTCTTTCATGTACTGGAAAAATCAAAGAAGCAGTGTGCGTCTTGTCATCCGCATTTGTTCTGTTTGTCTTGTATCTTTTTCAATAGATGGTGGAGATTGGTTCTCTCTGGCGGGAGCAGACAGTTGTTCTGTTCTTCTTGCGGAGGTTTGGTTGTCAGGTGTGTCGGTGGATGGCAGCGGAGGTCAGTAAACTGGAGAATGACCTGAAAGCAAATGGTGTCGCTCTGATCGGCATCGGACCAGAAGAGACGGGAGTGAAGGACTTCAAGGATGGGGTATTCTTCAAGGGCGGTGAGGTTTTGTCACATAGCTTGGTTTATATTTTAGTGTTGTTCCTATTTTATTAGTTTTACACTAACGTTGCTCAAACATAAACTGTACTGGAAAATCAAACCAGTTTTTTAATCAAAATATCAAAATGCATTTAATTACATCTGGATCCAGAAGAGATGAATAAAAATGTCTAAAAATCCACAGTTTTTAGTGTAGGAACCAAAATTTGGAAATTTATCTTTTTTTAATATATTTTTTAAGTGAGTTTTTTAGCTTCAAAGACTGAACCACTAACTACTGTTCTAAAATGTTCAATTCATGTTTTAAATCACTAATCTAATTAAATCTAGTAAAAAAAGGAATACCTTTTCAGAGGTATTCCATTTGCATCATTTGGACATTCGGAATGAATTTGATAGTGTCAGTACATTTTGAGCTGCATTTTGAGCCGAAAGGAACAAGTGTTGATTTAAGAAATGCTCAAAGATTCATGCTAAATAGCCTAAAAGATCGCTCTATTGCTTAAATTTAATGCATGAACCAATTGCCTCTTCCTTTTTACTAGTTATAGCATGAAATAAACATGATTCAGCATCAGAATGTATCTTTTTTTAGCCTCATCAGTACACACCTTTTTTAAGTTCAGTACAGTGACGTTAATCTATTGTCTTCTCTAATTTGTTTGTTGGACAAAACAGTGGATTTGGCGTTATGATTGGTCAGATCACTTGTCAGTCAAGCTTCCTGCGGTTATTTGTATATTTCCTTGGAAATTTGAACAAGCGCAAAGTGAAAGCAAAGTGCGCTGTGCGTGCATTAAATAGTCACAAAATAAGACATTTGCATCAGAGCACTTTCTGCTAAAACACAGAAGAACACATGACGGTGCATTCTGACGTTTAAACAAAAGGTTTATATATATGCACGCACACACACACACACACACACAATTGAACCATTAAATGCAAGGAAACTAAAAATGAACAACATTTCTTAAAGGTAGTTATTATTTATTTGCAACAATATTTAGGAGATATAAACATTTAAACCCGTAATAAACTGAAAACAGTAATATAATGCATGCCATAATGTTTTTTAATGTAACCAAATTATTTCAGATTGGGCAATGTAACTGACTTGTGACTTTCTTTCTTCCATTGAAGCCCGAGATGCATAAATTGTTAAATCACGCTGGATTCAGGTTTTGTTAATGTATCTCCAAAGACGGAGATATCCGATAAGAAAATGCAATGCTTTATACTCCTTCTTGTGAAATAAGTGATAACCTCGGGTTAAGCACATTATGTGTGTTTAGTTTTGAATGCATTGGTGATTGAATTTCTGTCTTTTTACAGTATTTTTATGACCTGTTACTATGGTTACCCTGCCTGTGTTTACCATGGCTATCATTACCATCTTACTGAACCTGTGAATCTTTAACTTTGTCTTTGTTTCAGACATCTACATCGACGAGAAGAAGCAGTGTTACAAAGATTTAGGCTTTAAAAGGTATGATGTTTGCATGTATATTTTTTAATGTGTGTGATGGACTATGACACAAGCATGTCAAAATGAACAAAAATGTTTCTGGTTTTTAAACTCAGGTACAATGCCATGAACGTGATTCCAGCTGCTATGGGAAAGAAAGTACGAGAAATTACCTCAAAGGTATGTATAACACATTACACATATAATGAGACTTAGTCATCAAATCACACATTTTTAATAACAACCTTATTTTAGGTGTTAAATATTGCTATTTCAACATGCATGTGACACTTCCTTGTAGGCAAGCGCAGGAGGAATTCATGGAAACTTTAGTGGAGATCTTCTTCAGAGTGGAGGCATGCTCATTGTTGCAAAAGGTAAAATTACAACTCTTCGGTCACATTCTCAAAACTAAATGTATTGGTAAAGTCTCAAAGTTAGCCATGTTATTATCTTTTACTTTTTTCTGTGTACAGGTAAATGTGTTAAAGAGGAGAACTTGGCCTTTATTATCACTAGAGGGCAGCAAGACTTCGCATTTATAAAATCTAGCACATGCAAATCTGCTCAGTGCTTAACAAAAAGAAGAAATCTGCCTGTAGCTAAGATTAACCATTTAAAATAATGTCTTCACGTTTGAGGATTTTGATAAGTCTCTGCACCCTTTCTTTGTCTCCGGGTTTAGCTCCAACCTAGCAATTGCACGAATTGTCTAAACAGGCTAATTAAGGTTTTCGGTATTAATAAAAAGTTACAGGCAAGTGAATCTGATCAAGGTTGGAACTAAACTCCGCGGTAACATGGACCCCGAGGGCCAGAGTTTAAAGGTTTAAAGGAACAGTTCATTTAAAAGTGAAAATTAGCTGAAAAGGTCTCAGGGCAACCAAGATGCTGCTGATTAAAGACGTCATGATAATCCAAACTGCTCCAGTTCATCAATTAAAACTATGTGTTTGTAAGAAACAAATCTATCTTTAGAGTTCTAAACAAACGCGTCAGTGGATTTGTATGGGAGATGGAGGAGGCGTTATTATTGATTGCGGAACTGTGTTTTGGCTTGAAGCAATAGTTGAACTCTCATTCTGAGGACACCCATTCACTACAGTGGATCTGTTAGTGAGGAGCAAGTGACGTAATGTTACATTTCTGTCTTCAATGGCCATGGATTGGGAGAATGATCAGCAAATAATCATTTTTGGCCATTCCTTCAAAAACTCAGTGTTAAGAAGTGCTTCAGCAAAGAGAGTCATTGCTAAATCGTTATCATTGTTAACTTGTTTTGGTTAAGGATAATAAAGCATATTTTAGGATCATTAAGTTATTGTGCAATGTGACGTTATTTTCAAGCAAATTAAACATGTTTACCCCCAATTCTCATCACTTGAATGCAGCTGGATCTTTTTTTTGTTGTTGTTTGCAATTCTCATTAATTTCTTGATGATTCTCATTAGATTCTCATTACTGTAACACAGTAATCAGTATATTTATGTTCAAATACTTTACTATATATATATAAATGTGTGTGTATTTGTATATATGTGTATGTATGTGTATATGTGTTGTTATGTTGATAAGAAAATTAAAACGAAAATGTGGCATGAAAACAATATCAGCATGTAAAAATGTCCCTCTGTTCAGGTGGAGAAAAGGTTCTGCTGCATTTTGTCCAGAAAACGCCGGCAGATAATGTATCTCTTGAGGACATCACCAAAGCTCTTGGGATCTCTGCGAACGTTCAGGCTGGTGAAAAGCCCCAGGTAAAACAAGAAACATTTGTCAGGTCAAACCTCTTTGATACTGGTATGCAGTCAGATTTAATATACTGTAATAGGGCTGCAAAAAACCAAAAAACTAAATCATAACTGGCGTTTATTCCCTCGAAATTGCAATTGCAATTATCACATCACAAATTATGTTTATACCATTGTTCAAAGCAACTGCATGCGATATTTGTACATGAACATCAGCCGAAAACACTCTTAACTGAATAACATTTATTGTTTTAGTATTAGTAATAGTATTAGTAATGGTATTAAGCCTCAAATGTCAATTAAACTTTGGATTTATTTATTCTTTTAATAAATAAAATCAAAAGCTAAAAAAAGAAATCTAAACTATGAATGGTATTATAATGTTTTACTAAAATTAAATCAATTGGAAAATCCTTAAGAAAACCTGCAGAAAGAAAACAACTGAAGCACACAGAATAATATAATTGGACTTTGAACGATTAATTGCCACTTTGAATGAGTACATAATTGTGGAATCGGTAATTGTTATTGCGATTAGAAAATTACTTTTTTTCTGGGAAGTAAATCAGTCAGGGGTTCTTCCACTAAGTTATTTCTGGTTTTGTTTATGGTAACAGGAACAGCATTGCAGTACATGATATCTGTTAGGACAGGATGGAAATTTTTTAGTTTAGTCAGTGATATAGAGTTAAACCTGCATGAATAATAACAACTTTCAACACAGACCAAATTTAAAGCCAAGTTTAACTATTCATTTATATCAGTGTTGCTGTTTTGCAATTTTTCAGTGTTGTTCTCATGCTTTTGCATGATATTATATTAAGGTCAAAAGGCAAGTGGTTTTTCACCACAAACTCTCTTAAAGTTACCCATTATTATGTTTTTGCTTGAATTTAATGAAAAATGTAACCACTTCAGCATGAATGTATGTTTTGAGGTCAGCGTAAATACTTCTATTGCGTATTATGTAGGAATACTTTATAATGACCGTTTCACTGTGGTTTTTATTCAGTAAAGGGTTTATAAAGTGTAAGATTTTTGGGTTGCATTGATCTATGCACGCACATGAGAACATATAAAGACATCCATTGTAAAACTGAAACACCAGAGACAACTTGAACTTGTTTTGCAGAATTTTGCTGGAATAGTATCTTACTAGAACATGGGGAAATGTGCAATTAAACCCTTACAGGCCTTCACAAGACATATTAAGGAATCTGTTTTATGCTGCAGCGTGACCTAATTCATGTCAGCGAGCGACTTAACAATTAGCTGTTCTGTAAAGTAAAAGCATGAATCTGTCTGATTTTGGAGCACAGATGCTTTGGCTTATGTAACTGGATGTTGGAACAAGTGAAGTGATTGTAGGATAGAACAGAGTGTTGTTGTGAGGCTGATCTCCTGGTTTAACATGATCTTAACGGCCCAAGGCACCACGACGCACCTGGGCGTGAGATTACAGAGGGCTCATATAACGACAAAACCCACTAAAACCAGCGGATGCATATCCCCAGGCTGTTATTTTTGATGCTGGTTATTTACGGGGGATTTTTACACAGCCGTGTGTAGAGCTCTTAACGTCACACGTGGTCTGAGGTAAAGAGTTTTAACAGTGGTATCCTGGAGGAAGTGACACTTTTGGCCTTTCTCTTCCCTGACAAGCTCAAGATGAGAAGCAGACTAAATTACCTTGTTCAAATGGTGAACGGTGCTTCATGTGTGTCCAAAGTAGGAAGCATAAACTTCCTCTACAGAAAATCTCCACAGAAACAGATTGTTAAATTAACCCATTAACCACGTTGGTGTCATATTTTTTACATCAGACTATATATGTGACCCTGGAAAACAAAACCAGTCACGGGTATATTTGAAGAGTTAATTTGCAGAAACGTTTTTTAAATAGATGCCTTATTCATTAATTCGTTCCTTCAAAATGTAAAATATTCCTAGGATATTAATATTCCTAGGATATTAAGTAAGATCATGTTCCATATAGGTATTTTCTAAGAACTTAATTTGTGCGACTTTAAAGGGTATTTAGATACTTTTTTTTTTAACCCTCAGATTCAGGATTTTAAAATAGTTGTATCTTGGTTAAATATTATCTGACAAATCATACATCAGTGGAAAGCTTTATTTCTATTTTGAATGTGTGTATTAATTATTTTCACAAAAATTACCCTTAAGACTGGTTTTGTGGTCTAGAGTCACATGTATGGTATATGTATAGAATACATATCTAAATAGCTCATACTCAAGGTAGAAAACCTCATAAAGAAAAAAACACAATTTGCCAGAAACTGAGCAAAAAAAAAAATTGGTACAGATTCTGATATATATATATATATATATATATATATATATATATATATATATATATATATATATATATATATATATATATACCAAAACATAACTAATTCTATTAGCTTATGAAAATCAGTGAGATCCTTTTAACAGTATAACAGACTACTTAAAATGCTTATATATTTAGACATCGGTCTACCTAAAATGTATATATATATATTGGAATATTAACTCATGATTATGTATTGATAATCAAGTAAACTAAAGATGTTAAGTTATAGCATTTATAATAAAATGAGTATTTCACAGCAAAAAGACACATGAAATATTAATAGAAATGCAGAAAGCCTGTATTAAATTATGTACAACAGGCATTAGAAATATTTCTTTCTACCATTAACCATTAACCACATCTACATGTCGTAGAATCATTAACAGCACAGTGAAATTGCTGTTAATACAAACTGTAGAGAAAAAAAAGCATTAAAAATGCTCTCTAACTGCTCTGGCGGTATTTCAGTCATTCAAGTCAAATACCTACTGTGTTTTGTTAGGAGACCCGCAACAGTTCTTCTGTGGCTTTATAGGTTATATTAATTTATTATGAATGAATTGTAAAACAATATATAATATTTGTAATTGGTCAATGTTCAAAACATGCTGGGAAATCATTTTATTTGGATCTACAATAACCAGTGGATCCAGTAAGTATCTGCAGGTTAGTATCTTTATCTAACAGCTAAAACCTGCATTTCAGAGGCATTTTATAGACCTAGTGTAGAATTGAACTGTCCCAGTTCTGATTTGATTTTATTACGTTGATTGCATGTAAGAAAAAAGACATGAGTAAATAAAGTCCAACTGAGATTTTCCTTACATTACCTACATTTCCAAGTACAGTCACTCAGAGAAGTATTTGATCACATAAAATAGCGTAGAAAATATATACTGTTATACGTATACTGTTTTAGTTTTCATATATGGTTATTTATCTCAAAATTCAAGTGAAAACTAAAAAAAATATAAGCTAAGGTTAAGTGTGTGTCTATATAAACTTGTGTATATAATCTTGTGTGTATATGTAATATTTTATTTTATTTGGTAGAAATGGAG
The DNA here is from genome assembly GCF_018831695.1 of Puntigrus tetrazona. Classification (NCBI taxonomy): domain Eukaryota; kingdom Metazoa; phylum Chordata; class Actinopteri; order Cypriniformes; family Cyprinidae; genus Puntigrus; species Puntigrus tetrazona. The sequence goes on from NC_056709.1 coordinate 5,735,702, forward strand.
AAATATTAATTCATGAAAAATATGATTTTGTTACCATATATTTTATTTAAATTAAAAAACTTATTAAAAAAAACTAAATTAAATTCAACAAATGTTTTAAAAACCTTGTGATTGCATCAGATGTATATTTTTCAGATGTGGCAAAAATATTTTAAATAATAAAATTTAAATTTTAGCATACAAGATGGCATCAGATCTGTACAACAATTCTCTTAATTTCATCATTGTTTTCGCACTAGGTATTTTTAGCATGTTTTTTTTCCTCACTAGCCTATTATCGTGATCTCATTTGTTTTACTTCAGGCCGAAGTCAAACGTCTGGTTTTCAGAAGGATCCATTGTGTCACACCACACCCCTAAAACTACCAAAAGACATTTAGTCCATCCAGAGAATAAACATGGTGTCATTCAGCAGCATATCTCAGAGTAGATCGGCCCCAGGGGTCTTCTTGCACCACCTCAGGAAGGAAAGGGCCCAACAGACACAGTCGAGAGCCCAAACCCAGTGTCGTCACTGGATGACAAGGGACAATCTCAAGGGAAACGTAACAGGCAATTAGGTAGACTTAAGACACTTTCAGAACAAAAAGAAACAAAACTCTCTCTGAGGCGCTGCCCTTTTTAAGACAAATTATAGTCCATTACAGATTATAAATGATATGATACAAATTGTACTTGGTATCATAATCTGGATTACACGTATTAAATAATGTAGTCTGACTACTTTCAGATTATGTTTCAACTGATTCATTTATTACATAGACTTGATTGCAATTGTGTACCACAAAAATAGAAAAAATATTAAATTCTTTATCAACATCTTGAAATGCATTACACATTGCGTTTCCGTCAGGGTTTTGCAAACTGTATGCAACTGGAAGATTCAAATCAATTTTAGAAAGCATAAAATATATAAGAATTGGGGTGAATCAATAAATGATCAATTATTTACTGCCGTTATGTGGATCAATCTACATAATAATTTTAATCATATTATGAGCATTTTAATGAGCAGTCTGGTCTAATTAAAAGTACTTAATTTTTATGTAACCTAGGTTAACCCATTTTGGGGTAAATAAGGTGCAAAGATGTACCTTTCGCGTTTTTATACTAGTCCCAGTGACAGTTTTTTCTGAGAGCGTGTGTTTTCAATAACTGATCTGTCAAATGTTCATAACCTCTGGGAAAACCTACTGTCTTTTGTTTGTACATGTTTATTCTTTGAATAGACTAATTTAAATTACTAAATAGCTAATTTTCCAGAGTTAAACAGTTGAGTTTTACTATTTTTGAATCCATTAAGCCAATCTCCAGGTCTGGCGGTAGCACTTTTAGCTACAGCTTTGGTCATAGGTCATTGAATGTGATTAGACCATTAACATCTCACTCAAAAATGACCAAAGACTTTTGATATTTTTCATATTTAAAAATGTACTCTTCTGCAGTTACATCATGTACTACGACTGACATAAAATTAAAAGTTGCCATTTTCTAAGCCAATAAGGCTAGGAACTATACTCTAATTCTGGCATAACAATCAAGGAATTTAGTTGTCGTGCCATGGGTGCAGCAGGCATAATGATGTTACACATTGCCTGAAAGTAGTCCCGTTTTAAAGGAAAAAATATTGAAACACTTTGGTCATTTCCGAGCGTGATGCTAATGGTCTATTCAGATTCAATGACCTATGACCAAAGCTGCAGCTAAAAGAGCCACCGTTTAACTCTAGGGGAGTTGGAAAATGAGATCGTCTGCATGGATTCCGTTGACGCTGTATGTTATTATGTCACTCGAATTCGAGTGACCACTGTCCTAATGCTCAGTAAGTCAGGGAACAACTTACCAGCACCAAAATTTGTGTAAACAAACCTGGGAGCTAGGGAGCAGTTTGAGATGCACCCTATGATTGACCCAGAGCTGAATTTTCACTGAATTTCAGTGAATCCGGGTTGGCCCGAAGTACGTTTTAAGTCTAATCTTCATTCTGCATTCACACACACAATCAATCGAGCAATTTACGGCTAATGTTACAACTTCTCATATCTAAATTACCAGTAAGGTCTGTTTATGTGTGACTAATGTAAAGAGCCGAACAATGAGCTAATGTAAAGAGTGGACCAATCAGAAGATCTCAGAGTTGCATCAAGCATTGCAAACTTTTGTTAACAGTAGCAGATTTGTATGGAAGGCGTCCTGTGCTTTTGGGGTTTTTTTTACATTCTTGAACACTGCATTTCACATTTTTACACTTTCTGTGTGAACGACCCATTAGCGGTGTGGTACAATAGATGATTTTGAACATTTCATATTGTAAAGCCAGACTTTTCATTATGGCATAAAGTAAAACGAATGAGACCACAATAGTATTGATTAAATGGGAATCTTTCTTAGGGTTTTTGTAATCGGAATTGATGTATGTACAATTCTGTTACAAATTTAATGAACTAAATAAACATTAAACTGACTTGAATAATAATGCTGTTGACTTCTTATAGATCTGCTTTTTTTTAGCTGAAATTAAGTTTGTTTCTTAATTATTAAACTCTATACTGTTAATAAATAGAACACACACTGAACTAAATTAAGCTGAACCATGACACTATTGTCTTGTAGGGATGCTTAACAGCAAAATTTGTTAACAGCAAAATAAAATTGATGAACTTTGCTTCAGTAATTGAGTTGTTTTAAAAAATGTATGTTGTATGAAGTGCTATATAAATAAAGGTCACCTTGATTTTCTGTGCATATTTGATTCTAGACAGTATTTTTTTAGATGATGCCTAGAATGAAATGTTATTGGTTTGTTAGAAATGCATAAACTCGATCTGGTGACTGTAAAATATTCTATTATTATATCTACGACAAAAAGCATGACAGCTGCCCTTTTAGGATATATGTTGCTTTGAAGTTCAATAACAGGACATGTCGCAGGTCTTGTTTACCCATAAAAGACCATCGGCGTCATCTTTGAGCCACCAATGCCATTTCCTCTGGAGCGTGGGATGTGTTAGTGACTTTCACACGGCTGTAAATGCATCGACAGACTGATCCTACTTTGATTTTAGCTTTTAAATACTAACTTTCCTATAATTAAAAAGGAAAGTTCTGCCAATACAATTTAAATTCTTGTGTAATTCCAAGCTTGTATGCATTTTATTGTGTGTCAAGCACAAAGATATTAAAAAAAAAAAAAGCGTTAGTGTTGTTTCTTGTTTAAATCTGTAAAATCAGTGAGATACAATATTATATAATATTTATGTTTTAATGCATTTTAACGCCAACCTATTTAATGTCACTTTTGTGTTCTTTACAGTGTAATGAAGAAGTTTGCACAAGATAGAGGATTCAAAGTTCTTCAGGGATTAATGGACTGTGATTTCTGCTTATCCAGTGTTGTATTCCCACTAATCAAATCATCTTCACATTTATATGATGCTTTGGTTTACATCCTAAACTTTAATGCACTGATCATAGAACTAAGGAATAAGAACATTAATAAGCATTTGTGCATCGTTGTTGATCAGTAACACACTTTTGATACTCTTTTCTTTTTTGATATATGCATTTAAATAAGTTTAATAAATAAGAGGTAAAAGATATTGCTTTAATGAGATTCTTTTATAAACCTATATTTATTATGATCTGTTTCCAAACACTTTTGACCGAATGTGACTTGTTAAAGAATGTGAATGACACTGTATATATTAAATCTCTTACCAAAGTATTTGTGTTTTTTAAATTCTTGAATGTGAGAAAAAAAAAAAGAACAAAATGATGCAGAGTATATTTGTTGCGTTATAAGTTTATTTTTGAAGCTTACATATTTTCTCTTATATAATATAACACTATTTTAATGTTTAGGGTAACTAAATAACATTTTAAAGCCATATATTTTATGCTTGAACATTCAGTATTGGCAGAACGATAGAATTACAAAGCATTCACTTGAAAAGTCATTAAAACATATATGGTCTCAACCAAACATGGACCCTATATAATAACAAGAGCATTTCTGTCTGTAAATATTAATCTTTCAACAGTCAACGGGTCTATGTACAGAATACATATTGTCATAGCAGCATCTGTGGTCATGTGGCATATCATAACAATCTCATAAAACCTGCATCAATGTCCGGGGGTGCACACATATATATATATATATATATATATATATATATATATATATATATATATATGTGTATGTGTGTGTGTGTGTGTGTGTATTTAAAAGTCACGTTTTAGGAACTCATGTCATTATTTAGTTACATCTAAGAATGCTTCTAAAATAGACTTCATTTTGAACATAAATCAAAGTTTACATAAAGTTTATGGACATATGCCAACCACCCATAATCTTGTCTTTTGATTTTTGCGAAATGTAACCTGGACGTGTTTTCATGAGAAACATCTGTGAATCGAAAAATAAAATAGTAAATAGTTTCTAAACTGAATTGTGAATCATCATTCTTGTGTCTGACAAGTTCTTGGAATTGTCCCACAATGCACAGAAGAAAGTAAAGATTCCTGACTTTATAATTACTCATTATAAGCTTACTTCTAATTTAACACTTTTAAAACCACACAATGAAGACACTAAGAATGTACACAAATGCTATTTTATAATACACACTTGGCAAGGTATTTTATTATGTACTTATTTTTCCTTCAGCTCAAATATCTTCAAGGCAGTTCTATAAACAATCACAGAGGGTGATTTTATATTGTAATTTCACAGGATACAAAATGGCTGTTTTAAAATGAGATTTGCACATCAGCAATCCTTGGCACGAATATGTTGTGGTATAAAGAACAGGTAGTTCACATCACAACTCATTTTATTGATTCTCAATACAATAAAAGCCTCAAGGCCAGCTAAAAATGATATATGCGTGCTGTTATGGAATTGATGGTGTTGCATGTGCATATGTTTTGATATTTTAAAGATCTTTTGCCATAATGCGCCTTAGCAATGACATCACTGGCAAGTAAATAAACCAAAACAATGTTGAAAACTACATAAATTAAATACTGCACATTTCTCTTTGTTCTATATTATATATTGTAGATATAGAGAATAACATATGTGCATTATTGGCTTTATTATTGTTTCTAATCACACTAAAATGTACTCCACACCAGTATCTGACCTTGTTAAAGCTCAAGTTCTTCCAATTTCAATTGAGGCAGAGCTGCATTTCTTGTCTGGCAGGGTGTTGCATTGGAAAATGCTTGCACTAATAATTCAGGGATTATATTTTTTTTGGCATTACATCACCATAAAATCCTTTCCGCTGCCAAGGTTCTAATGTTTAATTTGATCCAAAGTTGCTTGCATTCAATATATCACATGTCTCCCGTGCATCAAACAGTACGTGCCGTTACAGTGGTGTCGAGGTTTAGATTGGCTAGCAATGAAGCTTTAAAGGCAGATATGAACATTCAAATGATCAAAGTCTCTGTCGTGAGAGATAACAGTCATAATCAATAACCCAAAGCAAGCCAATATTGACTCCGCTAAGCTTTCTGAGAACTCAACAATCTATTTCTTCTCCTACAGCAGCCGCCTGACATCCGTTTGATCTTTTCCATCATCTCCTCCTATCATTTTTCTTCCATCCTGTTCGGCTCTTTACTTCTGCTGTCATTACTGCTTAATCAAGATGGAAAATAACGGTCACCGGCCTTGACTGGATCTGTAACGAGAGGGCCGCCTCCCCTATAGTGTCCATTTGAGAGACAACTGCTGGCTGTCACTTCATCTGCTACGCTCCAGCTCACACATGAACCCCTGCCGTCCCATTAGCCCACATCTTAGACCAATTTATAAAATCACAAGATATGATGCTAGCTCACAGATCCTTGAACCAGACCTTTGCCTAACGAATCCACTTAGTGTTTGGTGTTTTATGACACCGCTATGTAAAAAATCTTTCTATGAAAAAAAAATCTGCTGGAAAATCACGGTTTATGTGAGTTTAGAGTAGGTTCATGCTTGACTAGATGGTTCATCAGCTGAACTTTGACATGGTAGACCATCTTGGGCAAGCTGGTTAGAGTCAGTAGATCAGCTACCATGTTCAAAAAGGTAACTTGACCACTTCAACTTGGTATAACCTGTTTTTTCTCTTTTTGGTTTTCCTTTTTTAGCGGGCTTCCTTTTTCAACATGTAATGTGAATATTTCTACCAATGTAAACATAAAATGTTTCAGGCTACTCTAGATGATTCATCAAGAACTTTCCACGCTGGATAGAGTTGTTAGACCAGTAACAAACCAACCATAATGTTAAAAAAATGTAAACGTAAAATATTTGGTGTTGGAAGCCACATTTATGGACAAAATTGCATGTTCGCTCTGCTGAAAATAAAAACAATCAGTTGATGTTTTTTTTTATTTTTTATAAAAAATCCAAGCTACTTTTAAGCTACCATCTTGGCCAAGCTGGTTAAAATGAGTAGACCAGTAACAAACCAGCTACCATCAACAAAGCCAACCTAAAGAAAAAAAGAAAGTTACATCAAGTCACAGTGATCAAGTTGACTTTTTGATTATGTTATGTGATGTGAACATTCCCACCAATTACCATATAAAAAAAAAATTTATATTCAAGCTATATGGTTCATCAGCTGGTAAACGGTTATTTTCATGCTGGTTAGAGTTGGTAAACCAGCTACAGTCTCTCTCAATATATATATATAATTTTTTTTTATAGGTTTTGAGCTACTCTAGATGGTTCATCAGCTGAACTTTGACCTGGTAGATCATCTTGTCCAACAACCTAATCACTAAAACTTGGTATAACCCATTTTTTCCAGCAGAGTTATGTCACATGAACATGAACAGCATAAGCAAACACAATTGTTTTAGAGTATTAAAACTAAAATAATTCAGGATCAGATATTTATTACAAAATCTGTTACTGCAGAAAATGGTCTTGTTCTGCTGAAAAAAAAATTAATTTCTCTTAATGCTGCAATGATGTTTTTTAAGATTCCTTCATAAAACTCAAACTGAACAGATGAAGATGCTTGGGTTTAACTATAGTACATCTCTCAGAATCTGATTCTTGCTCCTAAACATGCTAAAACATTGTCTTAATAACAATGTACTGTACAGAAATGTTCCCTGGCAGAACGAACATCTTGTATGAAACAAACAAACAGTCTGAGTGACCCGTTGTACCTTTTTCATTCCCGTATTGCAGCGGCTTCCTGCCATTATCTGCTGGCTTTAACAGAAGTCTAGCGTAATTGCGAGGCAGCCATGAATCTGAGCTATTTATGGACAAAAACACACAAAGCTTGAAGCGATATGGTTTTAACAGTCTTAAGGTTGTCAGGTAATTGTCAACACGGGACCATTTACGTAATGCTAAGCCCTCGCATTTAAAGATTCTTCAGTGAAATGTAGTTCACAGACCACATACATTAGGATGTTTTGGGGAAAACTGTGCTCAATAGCACTCCAGCTTTTGCCTCTCACTGCAGCATGCTTCAGAAAAGAAAAAAAAATATTTCCTATACCATTTTCAAGGCTGCTTATTATAAAATGAAACCTTATGCCTCGACTGGTTCCTATTCAAACCACAATCTCTATTGGCTTCCAAGCCTTCAGTTGTTGACTAATTTTGGGATCACTCAAGCGCAACGGATATCTTCTTGGAGAGCCGTCAGAATCGAAAGCCAACCGAGGGATTTATCCCTTTACATAATCATGAAAAATAATTTGATGTCAATAAGCCTTGTCTTTAAACTCTTTCGTTTGCACATGTTTTCCAATGCCAAAATTGCTAATATGTCACAAGAAACCTGCAAACAGGCAAACAGGACAAAATCTTGCTTAAAGGTCTCTTAAACAGACAATGAAAAAGCATGCCTCTTTTTCAGGAAAACAACACCCTCACTGTGCATGTTCACGACGCCTGCACTCGTTGGTTATATGTGCGCATTAAAGTTCACAGTAGACATCTATGCAGTCATACATGTAGGTGTCGCACACCTTGGTCGTGTCTGTCACATCAGACTCACAGCCAGGCAGCCGCCACAGAACAACATAATATGATCCAAGCTCTCCTAACTGTCGCCTAGTTTTAAAAATATACACAGACTCCCGTATCTCTGGCAGCAGGTTACCACACTCGACATTTCTCTTCGGGGTTCATAGGAGCTCCTTGTGTACAATGAAACGCTTCAGAAAATGCCTCAAAGTTCTGGAGGGAACCTAGAACCCTGTTAAAAACAAGAAAGCAAAGAAAGAAAAATAATGACATTTCTCTTCAGCGTTTTCTTCCGAGACAGTACTATTATCCAGAGTACCACATTATTTTTGTTTTCTTTGCGCACAAAAAGCACTGATGTTGGACCTTACAGCTGAATCTCACTATGTTTCTGTGCATTGGACATGGTACTGTAGTATTTTTGATGTCTAGTCAGTGTCAGAAACTCTTGAATTATATAAAATTTGTTAGGTTATAATCAGGGATTGAAACAACATGAGGGTGAGTAACTAATGAGAGTGAATTTTGTGTGAATTTTGAGTCATACTTAAGAAGGTTTCAATGTCTCTGCATTGAAGAAAAAGTTATTTTCACTTTTCTTTAGCATTTTTGCTATCACGTCTTTGAATCAGCTGGTATTTTGATTAATTTTAGGGGATTTGTGGTTGTGAAACACTATTGAAGTAGCTTTTTTAATGTTTTTCAGAAAAGAAACATATGTATGAGATACTTATGTATAATCGTGTATTGTATGTTTTTTTTTACTTTTATTCAGCAAGGATGCAATTAATTTTTCAAAAGTGACAGTAAAGCCATTTATACAAAATATTTATATTTAATTAAAATGTAGTTCTTAGTCATCAATGACTCCTTAAAAAAATGATCATACCTTCTACAAAGACTCATTTTCAGCAAGCTCAGTTTTAGCACTGAAATAATAAAATAATTCTGAAATAATTCTTAAGCAGCAAATCAGCATATTACAATGATTTCTGAAGGATCATGTGACACTGAAGACTGGAATAATGATGCTGAAAATTCACAAATTTTTAACTATTTTCAAATAGAAACATTATTAACTGTCATAATATTGTTTTCAATATTTGAGCACAAATGACTTTTAAAATAAAGCACCAAATTTTAAATAGCATATGATAATGATAAGTTTTAAAATCCAATAAAGTCAAAAAAAAAAAGAAACATTTCTTGATTTTTGCTATAGACATTTAGAAGTGTGACGTCGCTACTTTTTTTCATCTTGAATTTAAAAATATCCAGAGAGATCTTGCCTGTACTCCAGAGGGCTGTGTGGGTCTGTTTTGATGGATTGAATGGCGTACTCCGGACGACAGGCGCCACACCAGACCTACAGAAAGCATGAAACATTTTATATTCACCAAAAATAACACAATCATATCATAACAGTTGAGCACATAATAGACAGATGAACACATTTTAGCATCATTTCTGACCTAACATGCATTTTATGCTTTACTGTCTTTTGCAAAACAGATTTTCGATTGTGATTATCTATGCCAACACATATTTTGGAGTGTGCCCATCCAAATAATGATATTTCAAATCCATGTTCTTTAAAGCAGCGCTCATCCCATCGGCTGGCATAATTCAATCAATGATTTCATGCCTTAAGCACATATTAGAGAGGCAGTAGCAATGTATTTTCCAGAGGTTAAGCGGCACCTGTACCTTTTAAGTAGTGTCAGTTTAATTTGACACGCTCTTTGAGAGAATGACCTTGCATGGACATCGAGATAAGCACATGCAGGCATCCCAAAATGTATGTCATTCATGGTCACATACCTGGGCAAAGTTTAGAAAGAAGAGCTGTTTGTGATCCATATCCAGTCCAGGAAGACGGGGCTCCTCGCCTTCCCTCTCCACCCACTTCATATACGCCTAATATTACAGATTCACATCGACGCATTTTTACTTCTTATGAAAATGTGAGTTGTTGTCTGTTTGTTTAACAAGTTGTTGTGAGCAGTCTTCACTGGGTTACTGTGTTGTTTAAAAGGGAATTAATATCACATACCTTGTATGCTTGACGAACTCCACCGTTGTCAGCAATATTCTCTCCTAATGTTGTAATGCCACTGACCTGCAATGTAACAATGTTTAGTGTTATTTAAATATTATTTATGTAATAAAGTATTTATTCATATTTTAGGTCAGCTTTTAATTTTATACATTCAGAGTTCATTTACTTTAAATCAAATTTAGTTGCATTGTAATGCTTTATTGGGTCTTTAAAAAAAAAAAAAAAAAAAATTCAGCTGGTCCACAAAGCTAGAGTCCTTAAAAGAACTAGGAAGTATGGCTCCCTATCGAACCTCAGACAGATTTTAAAATCTTGTTCATTACTTATAAAGCCCTGAATGGTTTAGCTCCTCAGTGCTTAAGCAAGCTCTTATCACATTATCACATTGTCTGCTGAGTTCTCAAAACTCTGACCGTTTGATAATACCTAGAATATCAAAACTGACTGCGGGCGGCAGATCTTTTTGCTATATAGTACCCAAACTCTGGAACACTATCTCCTAAACACTATTTGAAAAGCAGACACACTCCGTCTAAATCTAGATTACAGACAAATCTCTTTAACCTGGCTTACAGACTAATACACTTCTATAATTCAAATCTAAAGGATTGTTAGGCTGTGTTAATTAGATCAGACGGATCCAGGAACACTCCCAATAACACACAATGTACTTGTTACATCGTAAAAAGAATTACGTCTACGCTAATATTAGCTAATATTTTTAATTGTGTTTCTTTTCCTTATTTGAAACCAGAACATCTAGATGAGCCCTGTGGACAGATCACCGGAACCAGGCGCTCACACTGGAAATGAAGTGCTGTTCACACACACACACACACACACACACACATATATATATATATATATATATATACACATACACACACATATACACACACATATATATATATACACACACATATATATACACATATATATATATACATATATATATACACATATATATATATATATACACACAGTACATATAATCAACTAAATTTTTTTTTTTTTTTTTTAATTAAACCTATTAATGTAAATGTGATTTCTGTCTAGTTTTAAAATTCATTCATTTTTGTAGCTAGAAGTTTGCGTTCAATAATGTTTTATGAATTGTTAATAAATGAACCAAGATCTCATTTAAAGTTTAAGTTTTTTTTTGTTTTTTTTGTACATGTACATGTACATATACAGATTATTTCCATCCTTCTAAAAGCAGTTCAACTTACATTTTGGCCTCCTGCGAGTTTCCAGCTAAACTTGCCGTACTGTTCCACCATGCATTTAGATTGATCCTCAAAGCGCTCGGCAGAGTAGTTGCTCCACCAGTTGTACATGTTCCCATCTTTGTCAAAATTACGGCCTGTGAAAATAAATATTTCATTTTTTGGAACATGTTCATATTTTAAACAGACAAGCATTGTGGTTGCTCTTTCGCACAGGTTTTGGTCCAATGAAGAACAATTTATCTGCGATATTTAAAACTTCTTCTTTAGTACAAAGTTTAATACATCACACATGAGCAGGATCATCAACTAATCCACATTGTTTATTCATCCACAGCTAACTGATAATTGGTACAATCCATCAGATGAGATGCATATTACCGTGATCATCAAATCCATGAGTGATTTCATGTCCTATAACCATGCCAATTCCACCAAAGTTTAGAGCTTGCAGCTGTTTTTCACTGAAGAACGGAGGCTGGAGGATGCCAGCAGGAAACACTGAAAGAAAAACGGATGCATAGAAAGAGATGAAATCCAGCATAATGCCTGGGTAATTGACCAGGAAATGTCTTTTCAAGATGCTAATTGAGTCGCGTGAGAAAACAACTCATTTTAATAGGAACAGAGTGTTTATTTTCATTAAAATGACCAGATTTCAGCTTTTTCTTAGAACATTTCTGGAGGTCACATGAAACCTTTTTTTTTTTATCAAGACGAGATTTACCCTTGTCAATATTTCAGTTATATATGATGATTAAAAAGGCCATTTATATGCAACATAAATTTTCTTGACTTATTAAAGGCATTTGATATAGTTGATCCTCGCATACTCTTTAATAGACTCTGCATTGTTGGTCTCTCTGAAAATGTTATTAAATGGTTCTTATAGCACCATAAATGATTTGCTATCAAACTATCTTTCAGGGAGAACACAGTGTGTGCTTTTAAAAGATTGTACTTCATCTTATTTTGTCACTTTCCAAAAGTGTCCCTCAAGGGGTCTTTTCTTTTAAAGCAAGGTAATATTTGGTATCTACTACCGTTTTACCACTCTTGGATTATGATGATCTGTTGTATATAAATGCCCCAGGATATTCTCTAAAAAAGTGATAGCACCTTACGTTTTATTACTGGTTGCAGTTATCAAACACATCATTGTACTTTATATGAGAAGGCTGCTTTACCATCATTGTTTATTCATATAAGTTTTAATTGGTATTGGTTTATTTATAAGTCTATTTGTGGTCTAACTCCATCTTATTTTTCTCTGAAGGTATACTACAAACTACGTTCAAATGATCAGTTATATTTTAAAGTCCCTTGAATTTGAACAGAGCAAGGAAAAAAGGGTTTTTGGATAAAATGCTAAAATTGTTTAAAGCATTCTAAAGCTGACGGTGCTTTCATCATTACATGAACTTAAGATAACAAGCTATGTTTTTTATCCTTTGGTAAATTGTTTGTCTTTGATTTGTATTGTGTGTTATACTGTAAATTGTATACGTTATGTTATTTGTTGCTGCTTTCTTGGCCAGGTCACTCTTGCAAAAGATATTTTCAATGAGGTTTTTAACCTGATTAAATAAAGAAATCAAATAAATAGATAATAGATAGATAGATCTCGCTAATCTCTTGTGCCATGATCAACTTTTTCCAGTTAAGGTGCTGGTGAACTCTGGAGCTGGGGAATTTCATCCCCTCCCGCACCTTGGCCCGTCTTTGTATTCCCCATCACTGACACTTAACCACGTAACCCAATAACCACCATACAAGGGAAACCCCTAGGCAGGAGTCTAGTCCACCATTGTACACCGCCTCCATCCCTGCAAATTAGTAGTCTCCAGAATCCCTCGCCCTACTCATCCTGGAGGACGCAACCATGGATGTGGTGTTGGGTCGTCCCTGGTTCGAACGACATCAACCTATAGTGAATTGGAGGACGAGTGAAGAACTGAGGTGGAGTGAATACTGCCAGGAGAAATGCTTGTCATCCGTTACTAAGCCCCAGCCAAATCAGTTCATCTGTAGTTCCATCACCATGGAAAGTCCTGACACACAACCTGAATGTCGCTCATACTCCGATGTCTTCAGTGAAGCGCAGCCACTCACCTACCCCCACGGAGAGTCCCGGAGAGAGAGGCCATGGAGGAGTATGTGAGTGAAGCCCTACGACAGGGATTTATCCAACCGTCCACCTCACCTGCCACGTCCAGTTTTTTCTTTGTGGCCAAAAAGAATGGAGGGCTAAGGCCGTGTATTGATTATCGAGCACTAAATGACCAGACTGTTAAGTTCGCTTACCCCTTAACTCTACTACCAGCCGCTCTAGAAGAGCTTTGTGAGGCACAAATCTTCAGTAAATTAGACCTGTGGAGTGCTTACAACCTCATTCAAATCCGCAAAAGGGTGGGTGAATGGAAAACGGCCTTCATCACCCCCACTGGGCACTATGAATATGATGCCGTATGGTCTTTCACCTTCCATATTTCAAAACTTCATGAATGAGATATTGAGGGACATGCTTAACCAGTTTGTGGTCATCTACATCCTTATCTACTTGCCCAATCTGTCAGAGCATCAGCAGCACATCACCCAAGTCTCCAAGAACATCATCTCTACCTGAAAGCAGAGAAATGTGAGTTCCACAAGTCAACCATGCACTTTCTAGGCTACATCATCATGCCTACTGGTGCACGAATGGACCCCAAGAAGGTGGAGGCAGTTCGCAACTGTCCGGCTCCCAGCACCCACAAACAACTACAGAGATTTTTGGGGTTTGTGAATTTCTACTGCCGTTTTATCCCTCACTATAGTCACTATCTATAAGTTGCTGCACCACTTACCTCTTTACTTCACCAACCCAAAAAAACCCTAGCCTGGAATCCTGAAGCCGAGGAGGCCTTCACACGGCTAAAATCAGCTTTCTGCTTGGTCCCAGGTCTCAGCCACCCTGATCCCAACCTACTATTCGTAGTTGAAGTGGACACAGCAACACTGGGAGTAGGAGCAGCACTCTACCAGTGGAAAGGTAAACCTCCTGTACTCCAGCCGTGCACATACTTCTCCTGCAAGCTGTCCACAGCTATTAAACTCACCCTTGAGGATTGACGTCACTGATTGGAGGGAGCTAAACACCCTTTCGAGGTGATCACGGATCACAAAAACCTGCAATACCTCAGAGAAGCCAAATGTCTGAATCCTCGGCAAGCCAAGTTGGGCCTTGTTCTTCACGTGCTTCAAGTTCAAGATCTCCTATCGACCTGGCCATAAAAACCTTAAAGCAGACGACTTCACCAGCCTGATCCTGAACCTGAGGATCTCAAGCACATATTACCTGAATCAGTCTTCTTAGCTCCCATCCAATGGACCATCGATAGCCAGATTCAAAATGCCACCCTCACCGAACCTGCTCCATCTTCGTGCCTTCCATTCTCCGTCTGCCCCATCTGGACCCTACACACCTCTCTGGGATCTGGGCATCCAGGCAGCTACCGAACCCTCTCACTCTTCCAAGACAGTATGTCAAAGGATGTTCAGTCTGTGCCGGAAGGTAAACTCTTACCCCTGCCGATCCCACGACGACCCTGGTCCCATCTTAGAGTGGACTTTGCCACCAACCTCTCTCCCTCTAACGGCCACACCACCATCTTAGTAGTGGTCGACAGATTCTCCAAGTCTTGCACATTAATTCCTCTACCAGGTTTACCTACCGCAATGAAGACTGCAGAGGCACTGTTCCATCATGTTTTCCGGCATTTTGGGCTCCCTGAAGATATAGTATCTGATAGAGGATCCCAGTTCACCTCCCGTATATGGAAATGTTTCTTTCGACTTCTAGGCGTCTCTGTCAGCCTCTCTTCCGGTTACCACCCACAGACCAAATGGCCAGACTGAATGAAAGATCCAGGAAATCGGTCGATATTCTCGGGCTTACTGTCATCAACATCAGGACAGCTGGAGCCAGTTACTATCCTGGGCCGAATATGTCCAGAACTCCCTCCGTCAATGCACTACTGGTCTAACTCCTTTCCAATGTGTCCTAGGTTACCAACCCCCTCTGTTTCCCAGTCCCAGTGGTAGATTACTGGTTCCGTGAGTGGGTATGAGACTCAGCCTTACTTCACCTGCCTGACCACTACCGTATATCCTCCACCTTTCAAGTCTCCCTATTACAAAGCCTATATTGACCCTCTTCTTCCTCTCTCCACAGAGCACGAGGTACCTCCCCTCCACCCGAGGTCGAGACCACCGAGCTGATCTACCAAGTCAGAGACATCCTCGACTCCCAGCGGCGAGTCTGGTTGACTGGGAGGACTATGGCCTCGAGGAGAGGTCCTGGGTTCCGTGGTCACCCTCGCCATTGTTCACAAGCATCAGGAGACACTGGTAGAGGGGTAATGTCACGCCGGCACTTCCCTCATCAGCTGATCCCGCCACCTGTTCACGATCCCATTCCCCTGAATACTAATCATCCGCACCTGCAGCCACTCATCCCTGTCCCTTTAAAACCAGTTCACTGCATTCAGTCAGTGGTTGATCTCGATGTTGCATACTACCAGCTCTGATCATACCTCTGCCTGCCTGCTTGATTAATAGACTTGGCGACTACGATCTTCAGTTAAAGAAAGAACTATTGACTTTCTACTTTGAAGTATATTTTCAGTTTGTTTGAGTTTCAACTAACGGCTGGACACTGCTGTATGCCTTATTTCATTAAACTGACTTTTTTTGATTGTATCCAGAGTTTGTCTCGTTGATCAGAGACTGTCAGAAGGACACAAACTAATGATATACTGAAGTATACTTCAGACATACTTTAAATCTTGCGTACAATCCTAATCAACAACAACATTAAAAAACATTTTAGGAATAATATTAAGAAATGTGCATTGTGCATGTAATACTCCAAATAAGTCTAGATTAAAATGTCAGTAAATATGTTAATACATTTGAACTATATTTAATATGAAATAAATGGCATACTTTTTTACTAAGTATTATATAAGTAGATACTAAAAAAGGAGCTTTTAAAGAGTCTCCAGAGGACCCAAAGCTCCTGTATAGTTGAAGAAGCGCTGTAATGTGAATGTAATGGTAGATAGCAGAAGCTGTATTAGAAGGACAGAAAGCGTCCTCCAGCTATAGCTGTTCCAGCTGCCGCTCTTGTCTCTCAAAATGGCAATTCAGCTTGAAGTGTTTCCCAGATTGTCCAGGAACATTAAAATGTGCAATCTAAGAGTAATTATGTGGAAATTTCTCCCGCTGAAAATCTGCATAATCACTTGGCTTTTGTAATCTCTGTATTAACGCAGTCTGAATAGTGTGCGCTCGGTGTCCACAGCCCATCTCTGGAAGCACAAGCTTTGTGGGCAGTGGAGCCTGAAACTAGCTTTGTTTAATCTACAAGAGAAAAGCACTACAGGCATTAGAGCCATTATGACAATGGGCTGAGAAAGCATTTATACTGAGAGCCCTCAACAGCTTAGGAGAAATCTGACCAGAGCATATACTTCACAGAATGCCCACGTTTGGACAACGCTGCTTATTTTAGTGTGCAGTTATGGCCTTCTCTGTTGAAAAGATCTGTTTACTCAGACGTTAATCTCTGTGTTGGACTAGACCAGTCTGTGCTGGTCTGTAGCTGCTGGACCTGCTGTTGATGGACTGGATTTCTCAGAATTATCAAATAAATGTGCAATGTTTTCGGGTTTTTTTGGACTACATTGTGGTAAATTGATTAAAGAAAATTATTTATATTGTAAAATATAGAATAGAATTTTATTTCTGTCTGAATGCATATGTATTTATAATTACATTTATTTATAAATATAATATCGAATTTTTAAAATGTATTTTCAATTTCTCAATCTAAACATTATATACATTACATTATACATATACATTACAATTACTGTAATAATGGTTATTATATTATATAATATTTTTTCTTATTGAATATGGCTGTGAATTTCCCAATTTGGTTTCTGTTATGAGAGTTAAACATTTAAATTTTAATTAAGTTTTACATTTATTATTAATAATTATTAGATATTATATAACATGCTGTATTATATTATGCAACTACAGTACAGTACTTTTCGGCAGGTGTGAAAAAATGCTCTAAACAAAGAATGGTTTCAGAAATATAAATAATGATTGTTTATTTTTGTCAATTTACAAAATGCAAAGTGAGTGAACAAAAACCAGCACCAATTCTTATAGGTACACTTTTTGTAGGATAATAGTCAGGTGTATGATCTACCAATTATACCAAACAAGTGTTAATGATCATCAATACACATGTAGGTTGAGGTTGTGAAAGACAGGTTCATGTCATGGCAAGATTGAGCACAGCAAGAAGACACAAGGTAGTTATACTGCACCAACTAGGTTTCTCCCAGACAAAGATTTCAAAGCAGACTGGTTTCAAGATGTGCTGTTCAAGATCTTCTGAAGAAGCACAAAGGAACGGGAAGAAACCAGGGACACAGGTACACCCATCTACTGTCCAGAGAAGTCTGACCAGAAGTGGTCTTCATGGAAGAGTTGCAGCCATACCTTTGACGTGGGAACAAGGCCAAGCACCTCAAGTATGCACAAAAACATAGGAACTGAGGTGCAGAAAAATGGCAGCAGGTGCCCTGGATCAGTCAAAATTTTTGGCTGTAGCAGAAGGCAGTTTGTGCATCGAAGGGCTGGAGAGCGGTACAGTAATGAGCGTCTGCAGGCAACAGTAAAGCATGGTGGAGGTTCCTTGAATGTTTGGGACTGCATTTCTGCAAACGGAGTTGGAGATTTGGTCAGGATTATTGGTGTTCTCAATGCTGAGAAATACAGGCAGATACTTCCATTTTATAATACCATCAGGGAGGCATATGATTGACCCCAAATTTATTCTGCAGCAGGACAACAACCCCAGACATGCAGCCAAAGTCATTAAGAACTATCTTCAGCGTAAAGAAGAACAAGAAGTACTGGAAGTGATGGCATGGCCCCCACAGAGCCCTGATCTCAACATCATTGAGTGTGTCTGGGATTACATGAAGAGGAAGAAGGATGTGAGAAAGCCTACATCCACAGAAGATCTGTGGTTAGTTCTCAAGAGGTTTGGAACAACCTACCAGCCGAGTTCCTTCAAAAACTGTGTGCAAGTGTACCTAGAACAATTTCTGCTGTTTGGAAGGAAAAGGCTGGTCACACCAAATATTGATTTGATTTAGATTTATCTTTTGTTCATTCACTGCATTTTGTTCATTTATAAAAATAAATGAAAAATCACTTTGAAAGCACTTTTTTTACAGCATTTTTTTTTCACACCTGCCTAAAACTTTTACACAGTACTTTATATTCTGACTATATGGCTGTGATTTTACCAATCTGGTTTCTGTTGTGTGAATAGAATGCGTTGACCACAGCCGCACCAATAATCCACCTAAAACAGATACAAGGAGAAAAAAACAGTGATGTGTCATGAGAGCACTTCTAGCATTTATTTATTTATTTATATATTTATTTCTGTCTCATACATGTCAGGATCCACGGGCTCCCTCAACTTCTTATGACCTTTCTGGGCTGAAGCTGCCAGGTTTTCCAGAATGTTCTCGAAGTAATTCTCCTCACTGAAATTCAGCTGTAAACAGACAGAGAGAGACAATATCACATGGATAATAGATAATATCACATGGAGCTGCCATTAATGTTACATTTATGTGAATGAAATATAAGTTGGTTTGGATGCTAATTTCTTAAGGTCAGGGTTCTCTGAGTTTCCATACATGCATGTATTCCTCATCCAGCTTTTTATTTTCCTCCTCAAGGATGTGGTCAGGATAACCGATCTGTTCCGATATCGCCATAGCCTAAAAAAAACAAGAAAAATGAAAAACAAGACATTAGAAAGTGAGAACAACTGTACAATAGTAAATGCAAGTAATAATAAAAACAAATAAAAAGACATTAACTTATTTAAAATAAATTTCTTTATTATTTAAATAATTTATTATGTATAATTTATTTATTTTAATTATAACATGGACTTATTTATAATTAAAATGATTAACCATTAACTTTATTACCTAGTTATTATTGCTATTATTTAATTATGTACATAAATCTATTTGTTTAACTGCATGTCATAACCCATGAGAATATGAATATAAAATATTGAAATATCCAACATTTTCAGAGGGTACTTCAAGTGAAAAATTGAATAAAATCCTAGAAAACAATAAGTAATAAATAATTATTTTATTTCAGCAAATAATTCTAGAAAAATTCCACATTGCGTTTGAACGAATGATAAAAAAAAATAATACATATACACACACACACATACATACATACATATACATATACATATATACATATATATATATATATATATATATATATATATATATATATATATATATATATATATATATATATATATATATATAAAACTGCCTCTAATAACATCAGACAACCATGAAAATATTAATTTAAATATTAAATATATTTTAGATGATATTTCAAGTAAATATTTTAGGCCAAAGATATTTGGCTGACAAAAAAAGTATGGAAATAGGCATTAAACTCCAGAAATAAAAGACCATCTCACCTTCTCTCTTGCCTTCTCCTTGGACAGTTCATCCATCCAGCTCAGCTCTTCCAGTGTCTCCACATAAGCTTCCTGAATCTTTCTGATCAGTTCACGCACCTGAACAACAGTGCAGAGACAGCAAAAGTCAACCCTTTTCAAGCCGTTTATCAAATAGCTGAAAAAGCTGTTCACCTACTGGTATATCATTCTAAAAATCTGATTGAAATTGTACTAGATTAATAGCACTAATGATTTTCTATATGATAAGGGAATACATTATGATTTTTCAAGAGGCCAATTTAACATCTGCTGAAAAGTTGTCTGTACAAAAAGGCACATTTTGTCTTTCTGTTTGTTGAACTATTTGACAGTTTGCATAAACTATATTACTATATAAAGAAACATGCAGCTATATGTTTAATTCAGAGATAAACTACTACTAGTTAAAGGTTTTGGTTGACAGTCAGATTTTTTTGTTTTTAAAGAATTTTCTTCTGCTTACCAAGCCTGCATTTATTTGATCTAAAATAATGTTGTGAAATATTTTTACTATTTACAATAACTGCTTTCTATTTAATCAAAGCTGAATTTTACAGCATCACTACTCCAGTCTTCAGTGTCACATGACCCTTCATAAATCATTTTAATATGATGATTGCCTGTTAAAAGAGGCATCTGTAAACAGCTGCTCAGTGTGCTATTAACTAATCAGGTTCCACAAATTGTCTTTTGTCTGTCTTTCCTCCTCCATTACAATAATAACAGTATAACGTGTATTAGATTAATTTCTATAGCTTCGTGGGACTGGAGTAATGATTCTAAATATTCATTCACAGGAATAAATTAAATTTTAAAATATATATACAATTTTTACTTAAAAATATTCTGAATTTTACTGTTTTGCTGTATTTTTAGATCAAAGAAATGCAGACTTGGTGAGCAGAAAAAACTTTGGACTTTTTTGCATATAAAGTCATTCATCCCGGCTTAACTGATATGACTTTCTGTCAAATCATCAGACCAGTCTAAACAATCCACGTCAATCTGATAACAGTCATTATGTAAAGCATCGGAGAAGGATGTTCCTGTTATGTCTGGAGGTGTGTGTTTTTGGTTTTACCATGCGTTTGCTGTTTCCAGAGAAGGTTTCCCGGACATACAGGGCCCCAACAGCATTCTCCATGTTTCCCTGGACATAACGGACACAGTCTCTCCACCTCGCCTCCTCTACTGTAGTGCCATGCAAAGCCTGATAAAACACACACAAGCCAATCAATACAATGGGTCCCAAACAAGGTTGAGATCCCCTGTATTATGTAACCTAGTGGACTCAAACAGTAGCAGAGTTTTAAGAGCAGTGTTAAATGTCATGAAAGCTGTCCTGTTCAGACTGACCTTTCTGTAGTGTGCTCTCACATCTTTGAAGCGCCGGCTCATACTGCTGACCCTCTCCATGATGAGCATCCACGCCAGATAGTTCTGCAGAGTCCTGCGGAGATCACATGCGAGCAGACCATTTCATACTAGATTTGGTTCATATTCCTTTTTTTAATGTACATCTCTTTTAAGTGTCTGTTGCAAAAAAATTTAATGTTTTTAATAAAAAAAAAAATCACTACAAAAAACATTAATGACTGAAATAAATCTTTTATTAAAAAACTAAATAATTTTTATGTTGCTAAGTAAGTCTGTTACACAAGCTATATATATATATATATATATATATATATATATATATATATATATAATCTTAAGAATTTTAATAAGTAGCTTGAACTAGCTTGAATGCCGCTCAAAGATGCTTTGGATAAAAGTATCTTCATATAAAAGTTTACGAAGGACAATTAACAAAAAAGAATAATATTAAAATTAAATTTAAAAATATTGCCTTAGCAAACAACTGATCATTTTAAGATAAAGTACTAAAAATAAAATGGAAATAAATGACAGAATAACACGATCAAGAAATGAAAATTCAAGCTAAAATTATACAAAATTAGAATTCCAAATGTTAATAAACAATATAATAGCTTAAATGCAATCTAAGGATGCATTGTTTGAATAAAAGCATTTGTCAAATACTCTAAATTTACATCAAAGGAAAATAATAAATGAGATCTTTTTAATAAATCTCCTAGGCAATTTCATCTAGCAAAAACAACTTGCAAGTTGCTTAAAATGTAAATTTTTATTAAAATATACAAAAAAAAAAAAAAATTAAATGAATTAAATGAATCCTCTAACAGCTTGAATGCAATATAACTTGCTTTGGAAAAAAGCATATTCCAAATGCATATATGTAAATACACATTAATAGTGTAGGAAAGGAATCTCTTAACTGTGTTCAAATACATGCATCTTAAATCTCAATATAAACTTTTAACACTTTTATATAAATATCAATAAATATCAATATTCTCTACATTATGCTTTCCACATTTAGACTCTTTATATTTGTTACATTATCATTGTTAGACAACATTCAATTTTCAGAATTTACTAGTGAACATAACTAAGACTTCTGAGCTCTGAAATAGTAATAATAGTAGTTTTCCATGAGTCGGTCAGCTGTGATTGTAAGACTTCACCTGTGATTGTGTTTGGAGAGAACATCACTGAGTTTTTCCAGGTAAGGTGAGCAGTACACAACTATGGGTTCATCTGGTTGCACCGTCACGAACACGCTGGACATGATACCCTGGATGTAGCGCGTCCAGTTAAAGCCCTGAAATTTCAGAAAGAGAACAAAATAGTCATTGACCATAATTTTGGACAAGTGGGATGTTTATTTCTTAAATCAACATCCTTGTTTAAACAAGTGTCCATGGAAAACAATGCTGCGAAAAATAAGCATGACTGTGACTAAATTTGACATTGTTACTTTTTTCAAATAACTCTAATAAATCCCATGCTTACATTGAGGTTGAAAGCTTGCTGCACTTCTCTCAGTGTCATTTTGTTGTAGAGCACAGTGATGTCATTGCGCTCTTCTGCGGGTGAGGTAGCCTGTCGAAGCGCAGAGCAGACGGTCACGTGACCTTCACTGTATCACTAACACTGTGGTTATTATGGTTTACAGTCATCAGTTCAACTCACGTTCGCAATGTCTGTCTCTAGCTCCAGCACCTGAGTCATGTCCTCCCACACACGTTCATCATCTTGGGTCAGGTTCCTGTCTTCTCTTGCAATCCTTGCTATGGAGACCATGAACTCCAGGTAGGCCTTGCGCACCTGACCAGAGATACATGACCAGGGAGTTGCCGATTATTATAAAACTATAGCATTTAAAGACAGAATGCATCTCACAAAATGATACAATGTACCTTTTTATAATTCCCATCGCTGAGGTAATAATCTCTTGAAGGCATTCCTAGTGCTGGCTGGTCAACCTGTGACAACCAATGTAGTTTAATTATTAATCAATTAATTATTTATATGGCGTTATTTTAATACCATGGTATTACCATACCCAGCTAACAATTAACACATTATCTAAAATGTGTAATGTAATGGATTACATTACTAACTACAATTTTTGCTATAGTTGCAGTGCTGTCTATGCAGGGGCAGAAAGCTCTCAGATTTCATCAAAAATATTGTAATTTCTGTTCCTAAGATTAACAAAGGTCTGGAATATTCTATTAATAAGTTATTGAAGAACATTTGTTCAACTTTGACCAGAATGTTAGCCACAGTTCTGTTGATGTTCCCCCGCTAGCTAGGTAGCAAGTGTCCAGAAAACAGTAAATGTAAAGACTTACCATCATACATGTCTAAAAATATTAAAACATTATGGTTTTTAACTATACAGTGTATTCAGTAACTTACATGAATGATGTAGCGGCTGGAGTCGCGATCATCTGGCCACACAAACATCTCAAGTACAGCCTTCTTATTGTACCGAGCATTCAGAACAGCCAGGGTCTCCTCCAGGCTCCACATTTGCCCTGTGGGATCAAAGTTTTGTGTTTTTATTCCATGTCTGGTTACTTTGAAGCAATATATATATATATATATATATATATATATATATATATATATATATATCCTTGTTACTTGTTTAATATGTTCCCAGTTTTTCTTTTAATAATGAACTGGAAGCTCAATATTAATGAATCGTTGACTTTAATAAGCACACAATGCAAAATAAGATCACTGCATATTGTGTTCTTACAAACTACCCAGGAAATCAAAACAGCCTGTTGTTTGCATAATAACACATATACCAATATATGCGTTTTATGGTTAAACGTCTCCAATGGCAACACAACCAAAATGATTACCTGTGCAAAAATCTGTCACATAAATCAGTAAGGTGTATGTCTAGGCTGATGTCTGGATATGTAGATTGTATTTGAGCGTTTGTCTTCTATTCTTTTAATTATTCTTCTCTCTCTCTGGGTCTATAATGAGACACAGTGCCAATCATCACAGTGGGTGGCTCTCTTATCCTCTCACCCTCCTCGACACGGCTCTATCTCCCCCTACACATAACAGAAGAGTGGGACGACCACTGCTCTGTCAAACCACTGGACTTTTCCATCAGTCTAGCTTCTTATCAACACCCAGCGACAGCACGGCTGGAACGATTGCATTTATCCCATTTAGATAAGCCCAAGATGCTGCCATTCTCTGTGAGAGTGAATTAGAGAGGACGGCTGCTATCTCTGGTACCTGATGTGCCGTTCCAGACTTCAGAGGCCACAGGCCAGTCGCCGATACTGTCAATGAGCTTGAGGAGAGGCTGTGAGTCGCGCTGCTCGATTAGAACTGCAGAGGGAAGTAGAGAGACGGCAATATGGATTATTTAATATTTATTTTGTATTAATATATTAAATTCGCTAGTTTATTTTCATTGTTATGTTTGTTCATCATTTTTATTAATTTTGTGTTGTTTTTTTTATATTATTACTCTTTTTTGTTTAAAGTTTAGTTCAAGTTTAGTTGTTATTTCCTGTTACTAATTTTAGTGCTTCAACTTGCTCTAATATGCACTAATGTGCGTTTTTAATATAGTAAAATGTGTGCAAAATGTTTTAAATAATAGTCTTAGTTTCGATGAGCTATTAATATTACTTATAAATAGTATTAATACAAATCTAAATGATTTATTTTGTATAATTCATTCATATTAATTTTAAATATAATTTCAAACTAAATTATAATTACACACTAAATAGAAATTAAATATTTTACAAATATGAAAATATTTGTGTAACAGTTTTTTTGCAAGCCATGAATTTGCAGTTAATTAATATTACATACAATTCTGATGTATTAAATATAATTGGTAAGCACTTATGTAAGTATACTAAATAATTATATATAATATATATATAGATAGTTTTAATTATCAGTTTTAATAGTTTTAGTTTTAATTATCACCTTGAGTTCTAACATTACACATTTGGAAAAAAAGTTGAAAACTTTTGAACATTTTTTGTACATACAATACACTGTCTCAGTCTTTCTACTTACAAATTTTGTTTAATTCAGTGTCATTTGCCATTTCTTTGTAATTATGTGTGCCATTTAGAAGAAATTTCTGAGTGAAGATTGTTTTAAAGTGAATCCTACACCATTGTAATGGTAAATCATAACAGCAGTATAATGGAGTATAAGTAGATGACAGCATTGTTTACTCACTCTCATTCATACATGAGCTGTAGAGCGTTTTGGCTTTTTTGAAGGCCTCTCTGTCGTCCTTATTTTCCATCTCCAGAACTCCTAAGTGATAATGAATATGCACCAGCCGGATAACAATTTTTAAAAGAAACCTACACAAACCCACAGTACTCATGGTGGTTGCGTGAAGCTGGTGTTACTGACCCTTGAGTACGATCTCCAGCTCATCTCTCAGGATATTGAATACGCTGTGAAGTGAGCTGGTTTCGGGAATGACGTGACGCTCTATCCAGCCTCCGCAGGCATACTGATAGAAGTTCTGGCACGGCTCCACGCTAGGGTCCATGTTCTGAAGCAGTCGGGCTGCTGTGTTGGGGAAAAACAAACCATTTCAGATCTACAAGTTTAAACTGAGGTGGTGCAAAATTAAAGCTTTTAGATATTTGTTCTTACCAGCAGTGACACACTGTGGGGTTGTACAGACATTGCTGTCAGCGTTTGATCGATAATTCAGCCCTGTTGCAATGTGGTGAGATAAACAACATGCATGAGGTTAATATCTGACTCAAACAGGGCTGGGATCATGTGACATAATCCACTCAAATTGCACATGAGAGCTTATTGCTTCAGCTTAGCCCTGGAAAACTGGAATAATATAATGCAATTTATTGAAACAATGTTGTCAGTGCATTTCTGTAATATACATATATATATGCATATATATATATATACATATATATATATATATATACATATATATATATACATATACATATATACAAACTATGTGATATTGTACAGAATATGGAGCGATTATGCAGGATTTATGGCAGAAAAAAATGAAGAATATATAAGAATATAAAATGAAGAATATATTATTAAAAATAAATGAAAAAAGCAGCAGAATAGAATGAACGATGTGGATAAAATATACCAAACTACATAAACTGTGATTTTTATGAACAATTTCACGGCATACTGTACCTTTTGAAGATTCATTTATGTTAAAACGCTCTGAAATACAGAGGAAAACACAAGAGCTTACAGAATATATCAAATTTGTGTTCAATGAGAACCTTTTGATACATTAGATGATTCTTGTTTTTAATACTTTAAATTCATGTTCAAATTTATGATCATTTATAATATCTCTCTCTCTATATATATACACCAATATTCATTATTTTAAATGTAGGAATATTTTAATTATTTATTCTATATAATTCATTAATATTCATTTCAAATATAATTTACAAAATTTATATAATTACTATTATTTGCATATTTTACATATACAATAAAACTCAGAATTGTATTAATTCATTAATATTTATTTTGAATTTATAATTTTTTTTTAGGTTTTCTACAGGCTTAAAGGAATGGCTGCACAGGCTGCACCACGTGGGCAAAAAAAATAGTTATTTCTTAATGTATTACAACGATTTTGAGCATGTTTGTTTCTTTTTTGGGGGAGGGTTGCATTGTATAGCATTCAAACGACCCTCTGATCTGTAGCAGAAATTCCCACCTCTCAGAGCTGAAGTGTAGAGCACTATGAGTCCAGCCAGAGCGCAGCTCATCAGAAGCACAATGACAGACAGTCCGATCTCCACTACAGTCCAGCGATGCTTCCTCGGTTTAGTGCTTTTCTCCATGATATCCATTTGGCTCTCTGATTTTCCCATTCTTGGAGCTGTGGGACAGAGTATTGAGGTGTTGGTGGAAAGGGACAAGTGCGCGCGTAATTGTGCGTGAACGCGCGTGAGCGTAGAGAGCCACAGGTGGAGAATCAGTGCATCCTGTTGTCGACTTTTGCCTCCAAAAACACAGATTTTTTTTTTTTATGTGGAGGCAGTTTAGTCTGAATAAGAGCTGTACGTTTATACTTTTCAAACAAGGTTCAAGAGTGACCCGAAATACGTAGTTTGGCCTTAATAAACTTACCTACAACGACATTTTCTAAATCTACAGGTCGAATAAATTATATTTTCACCTTTAAAATCAACAAGAATTCTTGTTCAGAGACCTTTTTATTTTGATAGCATAATAATGTAGTTCTAAATGAAACGACACATTTAAAGTGAAAAGGGGGCGGGATTTAAATAGTAATAAGTCGATTGATTCGATTGCCCATATATGGAAGGCTGTTTTCCTCCACGGGGCAATAAACAAATCTAACAGTACTATATAAATTCTAATAATAAAATTCGGAATGGTGAGATATGTTTTTGAGATAAAAAAGTATTTTTTTTTTTGTACTATTTTTAATCTCTAGTATAAATGATACCAATAAAAGTCGGTGTTGGCAATTCTCTCTCTCCCTCGGAATTGTAAGAAAAATCCTGAGTTAATGAATCGCATTTACCTTTTTATATATTAATTTATTTGTTTGTTTTATTGATTGATGGGTTGATTGACTGATTGAATAATGAATAAATGAATGAATGCCGTGGAGGAAACTGTCTTCCATACTAGAGCAAGCTTTATACATCAGAATTATGGAAATTTGAACAGAGTTTACTATAACAACAACAATACCAGAACTAATATGCACGTGACATGGGCTAAAATGGTGGAGCAAGCGAGTTTTTCTTTATATTGAATAGGCTTCAGTGATGAATGTTAGCAACAGGACTAAGTATTCCTATTAAGAAAGTAAATAGGACCATTTGATTTCATATTGACTTGAACATATTAGGCAACCAACACATAAAGCAGTTAATGAAGCTGATAGAAAAAGTTAATGTAGTTAATGCACTCAGTTAATGCACTCATAAAGAGCAACAGCTTGTTGAATTTTTAATGATGGTTAAATCCAGACGAGTCTACGTATGAAACACTCTCGAGGTGTCTCCTACCCCATCACATCATGAAACGTATTTAATCTGTGAAACCTGACGGGTTTCAGAAATGGTGTTTTGCCTCATATTGGAGTCAGCACTTTTTCTGTGTCTTGGAAGCTGGAAAGGGCTGATAAATTTCCTGCAAAAAAATTTAATTTCCTGACTCATTTGATGTCTGAAGGCAAAACAATAATCATAGAAAACAGGCTAATCTAGAAATGAGTAGCTTTTATATTTTATATTTTTTGTTACATTAGTTTTAAAGCTGTCAGCTACTGTGCAAAAGGCAAAAATTATATGTTTGCTTTGGTCACAGTGTATGCACTAAATCATTAAATGCAATTAAACTACTATTTGCATTGAACTATACTTAATATGTTTGTTTGCTTGTTCTTTCATATTTTTGATAATATGAAACACATTTATCTGCCCATATCAATAAAATGTGTTTCCCACATCAACCAAACCACATAAATTTACATAATAAGGTTCAGTGCAAATATTCGTCACATTTTTTAATGATTAACTGTTTAAAGCTTTTTTTAATATTTCATGAATGCATGCTATTTTCATTTATCATTTTCATGTAGACGAGTACCTATTCAAACCCCTGACTCCTTTAAGTACTGTTCATTTGCATGTATGCATTAAGCAAATTAGACGTTTTTTTTTTCCTCTTAGAGAGATAATTATAGCTTATAACAGATTGGCATGCAGTGATTTCCTTGGATCAAACAATGTAGTTGAGAAAAATCATGAAGCAACAGACAACTGCGTTACTGTATCACTTACAACAAGAATAGGTGATGTAGAAACTCAATGGAGAAGTGTTCATTAAAAAGTCCAACTGTTTGCATCCACCTCTAGAAACAGCACAGAACTCTGTGCTGAAAAACTATTCCAACACAAAACACCCTTATACTGTAGAATATGTGAAGCCGTACCTCTCTGATGATGGAGTCCTTGTTGGCCCAGGTAGGACACCTTTCAATTTCCCAAACACCCCTTCTGAGTTTGCACCCAGAGCTGGTGTGTGGTGAAATGAATCAGCGCCCGAGCGGCTATCTGTGCTGATGTTCCTCTGACTGACTGACTGACTGAGTGAGGGAGATGCAGAAAAGAGCAAGAGAGAGAGGGAGGGATGTAAAGGAGGAGGGGCAATCGAGATGCTGTTTGTTCCTGATGCTAGTTGTTTTGAGGAGAAATCAAGAGGTGCTTTGGAAGAGGGACAGATGGATGGTATCTATCTATCTATCTATCTATCTATCTATATATATATATATATATATATATATATATATATATATATATATATATATATATATATATATTACCTAAAATATTCTTATAGTTAATTTTCTATAAAGAGATATTAATACAACAGAATGATTTAATAAAAAGTTTCAACAGTTTCTTTGTTTATGAACATTATTTTATTATACATGTCCTCAGTAGTTCTGTGTATTCAGGAATAGATTCAGTATCTCAGAAATATTACTTAATTTGAATATTACTTAAGAACAATACAAAGAAAGGATTTTTAGAAATCTTGGCCAAATTAAAAGTATGAACATGAAAAGTATGAGCATATACAGCACTCAATACTTTTGCCTGAATTACTGCAGCAATGCCGTGTGGCATGGAGTCGATCAGTCTGTGACACTGCTCAGGTGTTATGAGCGTCCAGGTTGCTCTGATAGTGGCTTTCAGCTTATCTCAGCATATCGCATCTCCCACTTCACAATATCCCATAGATTTTCTATGGGGTTAAGGTCAGGCGAGTTTGCTGGCGAATTAAGAAACGGGGATACCATGGTCCTTAAACCAGGTCTGGTAGCTTTGGCACTGTGTGCAGGTGCCAAGGCCTGTTGTAAAATGAAATCTGCATCTCCATAAAATTGGTCAGCAGCAGGAAGCATGAACTGCTCTAAAACTTCCTGGTATGTGGCTGTGTTGATCTTGGACCTCAGAAAACACAGTGGACCAATACCAGCAGGTGACAAGGCACCCCAAACCATCACTGACTGTGGAAACTTTATACTGGACTTCAAGCAACATGGATTCTATGCCTCTCTTCTCTTGGCTCTTGGGAACCTGATTTACAAAGGAAATGTAAAATTTACTTCATCAGAGAACATAACTTTGGACCACTTAGCAGCAATCCAGTCCTTTTTGTCTTTAGCCCAAGTGAGGACACTTCTGATGCTGTCTGTTGTTCAAGAGTGGCTCGACACAAGAAATGCGACAGCTGAAACCCATGTCTTGCATATATCAATGCTTAGTGGTTCTTGAACCACTGACTCTAGCTGCAGTCCACTCTTTGTGAATCTCTCCTACATTTTTGAATGGGTTTTGTTTCACAATCCTCTCCAGGGTGTGGTCATCCCTATTGCTTGTACACTTTTTTCTACCACATCTTTTCCTTCCCTTCGCCTGTTTATTAACGTGCTTGGACACAGAACTCTGTAAACAGCCAGCCTCTTTTGCAATGACCTTTTGTGTCTTGCCTTCCTTGTGCAAGGTGTCAACGGTCGTCTTTTTGACAACTGTCAAATTAGCAGTCTTCCCCATGATTGTGTAGCCAACAGAACTAAACTGAGAGACAATTTAAAGGCCTCTGCAGGTGTTTTAAGTTAACTGGCTGATTAGAGTGTGGCACCAGGTGTCTTCAATATTGAACCTTTTCACAATGTATTAAAATTTTGTGAGATACT
This sequence comes from Puntigrus tetrazona, assembly GCF_018831695.1. NCBI lineage: Eukaryota > Metazoa > Chordata > Actinopteri > Cypriniformes > Cyprinidae > Puntigrus > Puntigrus tetrazona. Next base: position 5,766,749 of record NC_056709.1, read on the forward strand.
GAATTTAGGGTTTTCATTAGTTGTCAGTTCTATTCATCAAAATGAAAAGAAATAAATATTTGAAATACCCACTCAGCAGCCACTTTATTAGGTACACCTGTCAAACTGCTTGTTAACACAAGTTTCTAATCAGCCAATCCCATGGCAGCAACGTTTAGGCATGTAGGCATGGTCAAGATGATCTGCTGCAGTTCAAACCGAGCATCAGAATGGAGAAGAAAGGTGATTTAAGTCACTTTTTAACGTGGCATGGTGGTTGGCATGCTGAGTTTTTCAGAATCTGCTGATCTACTGGGATTTTCATGCATAACCATCTCTAGGGTTTACAGAGAATGGTCCGAAAAAGGAGAAAAAAATCCAGTGAGCGGCAGTTCTGTGGGCGCAAATGCCTTGTTGATGCCAGAGGTCAGAGGAGAATGGCCAGACTGGTTTGAGCTGATAGAAAGGCAACAGTAACTCAAATAACCATTCGTTACAACCAAGGTATGCAGAAGAGCATCTCTGAATGCACAACACATCAAACCTTGAGGCGGATGGGCTACAGTAGCAGAAGACCACACCGGGTGCCACTTCTGTCAGCTAAGAACAGGAAACTAAGGCTACAACACGCACAGGCTCACCAAAATTGGACAATAGAAGATAGGAAAAACATTGCCTGGTCTGATGAATCTCGATTTCTGCTGTGACATTCGGATGGTAGGGTCAGAATTTGGCGTCAACAACATGAAAGCATGGTTCCATCCTGCCTTGTATCAACAGTTCAGGCTGGTGGTGGTGTAATGATGTGGGGGATATTTTCTTGGCACACTTGGGGCCCAATAGTACCAAATCAGCATTGTGTCAACACCACAGCCTACCCGAGTATTGTTGCTGACCATGTCCATCCCTTTATGACCACAGTGTCCGCATCTTCTGATGGCTACTTCCAGCAGGATAACGCACCATGTCATAAAGTGCAAATCATCTCAGACATGTATACTTAAACACATAAAAACACAGCACACACATATAGTATGTTTTATTTTTGATGTGATTAATCGTGATTCTTTGTTAAAATGCAATTCCAGCCTGGTTGAGCATCCATCTGATTGTAAAGGAATTATATTCAGACTTTATTATATATATTAATATATTAGTATGTTAGATATATATATGTAGAAAAAATCTTAAAATAATCCATGTATTATCGATAACTACATTTTGCAACCAATACCTCAAAATAAGCTAAATAATGCTTACAATAAAACAAGAATAAACTGTAAACAAAACATTAAACCATGAGCAATATTACCCTGTGAAAAACCTGTGGCATTTTGTATGTGGTTGCTAAGATGCTAAAGTGGTGGCAACAATCTAGCAATGAGCTAAAAATATAAGTATACCGTAGCATCTGGATAGCAAGGCCATGGGTGGGTAGCTATGCGGTTGCTAAAATGTTCTCAGTGGGTTTTAGTTGCTCTAAATTCAAGTTACAAGCCAAAGTTTAATGCTTAGGGTTAGTGGTTTGTTAATAGTATAACTGTGAAAACCCCAAAGCTCATATTTATTAGCAGACTTTATTTCACCTCCCAGCAGCACCTGTTAAACTAGAGGTAGTCCAAATCTGGAAGAGGAGCACACAGGTTAATGTCCGCTGGCCTCTCATTATTCACAGGCCAGGTGGACTGAAGATGGCAGTGCGGTCGGGGATCTGGCAGGAACTGACATCAGCTTGGCAGGGAAGTGAGCTTCACTCCCACCGGTGTCAGATTGAAATGGCATGGTGCCCATACTCATTACCAGCCTGATTAACCACTGTAATTAGCTGATATTAGGGAAAGCGAGAGCCACCGGTGGCAGCGATCAGCGCTGGTGCAGAACTGCCCAGCTGTCCATATCAGTTAGCCCATCATAACACAAGTCGAGGGATAAATGCTAGAGACCAGAATAGAATGAGAGCAACCTTTCGCTCACAATGGAGAACATGGGTGAATGGCTGCTAATTACAGGCGTCCATTAAAGATGATGAAGCTCCGCAGACTGATCTCGACATACAGAAGATGAGTTTGTTGAACTCAGAGTAGATTTTCTTGTCAGATTTATTCATAGTTTCACTCTGCCTACTTAGTCACTTTTATGATTCAATAGTATCAAAGCAGCACTTCAGGAAGCTCAATGATGGATTTGTTTGTTACAAACATGCAGCGTTTTGTGTTGCAAAATGTTAACTGATTGACTGGAGTGGTGTGGATTACTTGTGGATTACTTACTCTCATTCTGACGGCACCCATTTGCTGCAAAGGATCAATTGATGATCAAGTAATGCAATGCTAAATTTCTTTAGATATGATGAAGGAACGCACTCATCTATGTCTTAGATGGTCTAAAGGTGAGCAAATGTTTGTTTGGGTGAATTATTCCTTTAAGGTTTGTGATTAGAACAAACCTCTAATAATAGTTTGTCTGTGCATTAATCATTTGCATTTTAGGACAGTATAAATGGCATATTTCAGCTTCAAAATTCTCAAAAAGAATGTTATGCCAAAAATCATTACAATATTAAGTAAAGATTATGTTCCATGAAGATATTTTGGAAATTTCCTACCATAAAAATATGAAAATATTAATGATTTGATTAGTAATATGCATTCATTTGGACAATTCAAGGGTGAAATTCTTAGTATTTAGAAATATTGTCCTATCCTAACAAACCTTACATCAGTGGAAACTTTTATTTATTTATTTATTATGTACAAATCTTAATTTAAAAAAACTGAGACTTAAGTGGTCCAGGGTCACATACTTATTTTAAACTAAAATGACACATTTGAGAAAATTATGGGGTAGGATTTGATATTTGAACTATCCAGGCAAGATTTTTATTTTTTTTTTTGCAAGGTTTAAAATTTATAATTTAGATTGTTCTCCACATTGCCCAAAGTTACTCAAAATTACTCAAAAAATTGCCTGTGTATCATAGGCCTAATTGTATCTAAGTTTGAATGCAAGGCTGCCTCAAATCTATGATAAATAAAAAGCAATTAAAGCATTAGCAAGAGTGAAATATTATTTTTTTTAACAATTAATCTTGTAGTTAAAAAAAAAACAACATAATGTAATATTAACAGCAAGACCTGGTACTGCACAGAGTACAAAATATCATTTCAATAAATATTAGTTCATCAGCAGAAAGCTCATTTAAATAATGGGCTTTTAGCAAATATTAGTTAAGCTGCTATTTTAAGATACCAGTTCCACCTTAACAGCTTAATTAAAAAGCTTTCAAAGCTTGTTTTTCTATGTTCCTAATCATTGAGACAGTGAAGTATTACCTGAGCGTACTCAATCCCCGGTCTTACACAGCATGGTAAATAAATCTCTAATGACTGAATTTGTTCTCCCTGTGCCGGTACACAATTAGACACGTTTTCCTAAGAAGAGCCGAGTCCTCAGTCTGCTCCCAGGTGCCTGAGCATTCAGATGACAAGCCATGAAGCCAGTAATAAGTGCAAGCAGACGCCTAAGACCGAGCGCATTTATCTTTGCTTCATGTCACATTAGACGCCGCAGGTTCACGAATCAGCTACAACTCGGAGGTAGAAGCACGACTTCACATTAAAGCCTATATGCAGGGGAGGTTTTATTTTAATAAGAGAGTTCAATGTGCTGCGTAAGATTAAAGTGCAAAGGCGCACGATAGCGCTCGGAAATTCTGCTGATTTTACGTTTAATAAACATGCATCTTGGTTCCAGGAAATCTCTGCTGCACAGCAGCATATATTAAGGTCAACACTCAGGCAAATGCTCTTTAAATGGCAACAATCAAACTAGATCTTGACATTTTCTGCGTAAACCTTGCAGCCGTAAAGTGGTTTGAGTTTAATATAAGGCAAGACAGTGCACATTGTGTTTTCATGCACTGGTTAGTTTGGAGATTTTGGGATATTTGGCTTTTAATGTTTGTTTGTTTTTATAAGTGTTTATTTTATTGCCGATACAATATGTATTATAAAGAATGAATCTTTGCACTTTAGCACTTAATGATTTTATTTTTATATTCTTGAGTTTTTTCCTATATCATTTATTTTATTATTTTTGGCAGTTGAAAGTGATTTATGGGGATTTAACTTTAATATGTCAACAAAATAAAACAATAATTTTTTAACTTTAACCAATGTTAATAATTCTGGAAATGTATGAAAACTAGTGCATATTGAATTTAAAAGTTGTTACAAAAGAATATTTGCAGTTCTTAATATAATTGATCAGCTGGAGAAAATTGATATCTAATTATTATTATTTTTTTATTTTTTTATTTTTACCCTATTCACATGGCATGTCTTGCTTAATTGTATTTTTATTGTGTATATTTTTTTATCCGTCATTAGCAAAAAAAAAATCATGCCTGTAGCATAAATGATGCAGATTTTTTTATTTATTTTAATATTTAGAGATTTGAACAAACCCCTATTAAACCAGCACATAACACTGCATGCACTTTTAAGAAAAATTTGATTATATGTGCCAATTTATGTATGCAGTCCTAAGCAAGTGAAAACATTGGGCAAAGTTTACATCTGAAAGTGCGCCGTGTATAAACTTATTGTCTCTCAACACTCTGAAACGCTGAAACGGGTCGTTTTTGAAACAAGTCCCAAGCCTTTTCATTTTGATGTCAAAGTGAAACATTAGCATATTGCCCGCCGACTTGTTGTTCTTTTCACGTTAGTCTGAATAAAAATGCAAATTCATTTTTTGCCACTATTGCTGCTTTTGTAGCGTTAAAAGCTTACAAACACTACACTTTAAAACTACACGGATGTTTCCATATAGAACTTTTAACATCCATGGAAGCCAAAAGGTTATAACAGTGTAAAACGTTTCTTTAGATCATTAAAAAGTTCCTCACACTAAAAAAAAAACTGTTTAAATTATGCTTCTATGGCATATTTTTGAGCCTTTATAGGGTGTGATACATGATTTCCTTTAAATTTAAGTTTAAGTTAAAATGATGCCATTTGGTGCACACAGTCAAAATGCATTTTCCTATTAGGTAAACATATAATCATCACATCTCATCACAAATCAGACTTGAAGGCTTAAGGGATAAGGGATTGCATGCTGGAGGTGAGCGACAGGAAAGCTGAAGACGTCTGTCTTTAGTGCAAGCAGCTCTTGGCAGATTCATGGGCCTCGGTCATGGTGTGGTGACCTGACCTACACCACACACTCATTTCACTGCTGATTGACTGCTGTGTTCCCTTCAGGAGATTTACTGCTTGAATTGAACTCATCAGACAAGGAACAGAAGGTGCAAAACAAGGAGACGGCGCGGAGCCATCAGTCACAGTACAGCCTGTAATCGAAACATAACTTTTTGTTTGGCCAATTAGCTCGTGAATAACCTCAGGAAACATATCAACCAGCCTTGGATTTTTACATCTAATCCTACTGCTTAAGTCTCAAAGCTTAGTGGTCAAAATACTCTAAAGAACTTAATGTTTCAAGTCAACATTAAATCAAAATCGACCCTTTACATTCTGAAAGGAACAGTTTACACAAAATTGTCAAATGCACTCACTCTCAGTTCATCCAAGATATAGATGAGTTTTGGATTTGGAGAAATCACAGTGGAACAGTGAATGGGTGCCGTCGGAATGAGAGTCCAAACAGCTGATAAAAACATCACAACAATCTACAGTCTATCAGTTAATCTCTTGTGAAGTGAAAACCGCTTGTTTGTGCGAAACAAATCCAGCTCTAAGATCTTTTCAACTTCAAACCATTGCTATGATACATTCGATTTTGATCTGTTCTGAGGAAGAAACGAACTCACCGACATTTTGGATGGCCTGAGGGTGAGTACATTATTTTTCAGCCTCTCCCGAACACCTGTTATAACACAAAAAGAAAATGAATAAACAAGCTCGCTCGCACTCTGAACAGATTTTATGAAACACAGTTAAAAGGTGAAACATGTCAGACCTTTTTTATGTTTCTGAAAATCTCTCTCAGAAAGATTTTGCCGTTTAGCAGTCTTTCTTATCCAAAATGACAAAAATTTTCCTTGTACGACAAAGTGCTTTGCTCAAGGTTTCAGGGTCTAAACCCACAACACTCGGCTTATTAGCCAAGATCTTTAACCACTAAGCTGCACTTCCCAAAAGTGCCTTGCGGTAGCACTTTTAATCACATGCACAACAAAATAATTATGCTGTACTTTAGGCGCCTGCTAACCTGTTATTACTGCCCATGTTACCAAGGCAATGCGAGGAAGTGCGTGAACTCCCTTGTGTAGAGGTTGACCACTCTCCAGAAAATAAAATCCATGTTGTGGATTTTTCTTTAGCATCATTGCCGTCACATTGCTGTTGTTTTATACAGAAGCGAAACGATTTTGATCCTGCCTTGAGCTCGTCATCCTTGCTATATTCAACAGCACTTGGCTTGAGACTTTTCTTCTCCCCGACTAATCCGTCTTATCTTAATAACATGCACCCTCTATCTGGCACACTGCAGAAACAATCGACCCAAAAGTGCTCTTTTATCAGTCTGTTCAATATCAGGATACCTGTTCTACAGAAACCGTCTCGGCTGATCTTATCACTTGGACTCCACTGTTTATCAGGATTTTTCACTCTGACAAGTTCACATTTTCATGCCACGTAGACCTACTTGTATGCCTTGCCTTTAAATTCTTCTTCAAATTGTGTGCATGTATTTTCAGAACATATATTTCTTTACATATTAACATTCAATATATTAAATCATTTTCATATATACATTTTCATATACTGAATATATATATATATATATATATATATATATATATATATATATATATATATATATATATATATATATATATATACACACACACACAACTATTTGAATATCTGAATGTGCAAAATGAAGTCCAATGAAGTCCTTAGTAATGCGTATTATAAATTTAAAAAAAAATAGTTTTAATATATTTACAGTAGGAATTTGACAAAATATCTTCATGAAACATGAACATCTTTACTTAATATCCATATGATTTTTGCCATTAAAATTGATCATTTTAAACCCATACAATGTATTTTTGACTAATATTACTGTTTTTTTGCTCCAGGGTACATACATACATACATATTCCCATTTGTCATTTATATAACTATAATATCAGACTAAAGAGATACATGCAGCTAAAAATATTAGTTGATTTCTCATCAAACATCAACATTTTTAGCGATTGGCATAACGGCCCGATTTTAATTTGCCAAATACTGCCATCTGTTGGAAAATTTAATAAACAAATCCACGTCCAAACAGACGGCTTTGCGCGTCTAAAAAGCTTAACTATAAATCTTTTATAGTTTTATATAAACAGTTTTCTTAGACCCTGCTCCGCTATCTACATACTGTCCACATGTTTGTTTTTCTTCCTTTAGCTGTGATAAACGAGCCCTCATTAATGAGCTATGAAGTATTCAAGCAGCACGCATTGATTGTCCACAGCACCCGACTCCGCGACCAGCGCTGTTTAACGGTAATAGGATGCAACACATCAGTCTAATGACATTGCACTTGCCTGGACACCTCTAAACACATTAGATACGTGCTCTGAATATGGAGAGATACTGGTGTGCCCTGCGCGGCGGGACAGCGTCCATATCATTACTGTCCTCCTCAGCAGCGCTCACATGCTGGGCTTTGATTACTGCCATTATATCCGGACAGAGACAGTCCAGCTGAACGCGTCGGATCAAAACACTAGATGAATAGCCACATGTACACATTAACGTCGTTCATTCATTTGAGGGATTGTACAATTTGATTGTGGTGTAAAAAAGAGGTTTTATTAAAAATAATAATAATTTATTAATAATAATAATAATAATAATATTATTATTATTATTATTATTATTATTATTATTATTATTAATAATAATAATAATAATAATAATAAATATTTAATATTTAATGATTAATAATAATAATAATACATATTTATTAATAATAATAATAATAATAATAATAATAATAATAATAAATATTTAATAATAATTACAATATAATTGTGATAAAATAAAAAATAATAATAAATGTGTGTGTGGTCACCTTTATGCTAACCAAGACTGCAGAATACAGCAATGTATTTACTATTTGTAAAACAAAACTAGTAGAATAGATTTTATAAAGCATTGTTTTCATCCTGAATTCCAAACATTATTAGAAATCCTTCCTGACTTCAGAAATTATTCTAATATGCTGATGTATAATCAGTGCTGGAAACTGCTGTGCTGTTTTGGGACCTGCTATATTTCAGGATTATTTGATAAATAAAAAGTTAAAAGGAAGAGTGTTTGTTTGTTTGTTTGTTTGCTTGGTTTTAAAATAGACATTTTGTGTTAAAATATACTAGTATATAATCAGTTTGGGTTCAGTAATTTATTTAAAAAAATTAGGAATTACATTTTTTAAAAGAAATTATTACTTCTATTCAGCTATTTTTGTTAAATTGATTTTTAAAAAAAAAGTGACAGTAAAGAACAGTATATTTGGGAATAAATTGCAAAGAGACCAAGTGTAGATAGATAGATAGATAGATAGATAGATAGATAGATAGATAGATAGATAGATAGATAGATAGATAGATAGATCGATAGATAGATGTGCTTGTCCCTTTAAACGGAGCTAGTGGTCATCACACAGATGCATTGTGGGAAATGTCCGGAGCCAATCAGAGTTTTCTGTTCCCTGTTTAATTTTTGACCGTTTTAGTCTCGTGGCGGAAGTTCCACGTCTCTTGTTCTTTTTTTTCATAATTTACACAGCATTTTAAAATAAATTATTACTTAGCTACCAACTGTGTAAGGCGTAAAAACACGTTTTTGTGCGTTTAGTTTGATCCGCTTTTGAGTCGCGTGCTGGAGTTTAACTCGTTGCTATGACGACGGAATGGCGGCGTTCAAGCAGATTGACTCTCTGCGAAAGCGGAACAAATATTTGCTAGATAAACTCGAGAAACAATCCGACAAATTGCGTCAGCTGACGCTCTCGTGTCCGGATAAGGTGGACAAATGTCACAGCCTAATATACGGAGACAGCGGCCCGCGTCGAGCGCCTTTAACGGAAAGAAACGGAGCGCATCCGCCGCGTGCTGGAGCTTCACTATCACCAGTGAAAACAGTCAGCAAATCCGGTCAGAATGTACAAATTAAAGCTGTGAGGTCTTTAAAGGCTGTTCAGTGCACAGTGAATTGGCTTTTACAACTCAAGCGCAGTTTAAAGTTTGCATGGGGATCAGTATAATAATCTATTATTTCAAATAACTATATAACGTTAACTCTATACCTTTATAAACTATACGTCTTGCGGTTTAACGTTGTTTGGTTTATATAAATAGAGAGAATGGGTCAAAGACAAGATAAAATTTTTTTTTTTATAAATATCAAAACATATTAAACCAAGTCCAGTGCCTGATTTAATGTTTCATATGACTTTGTGGAAATAAAATGTCAAAATATAGGTGAAATATGTTCCATTGTTATTCAGTGTATCAGATATATTTATGTAAACGTGAAACAAGGTACCTGAATTTACTTTTTAAAATGTATAAAAGAAAGAGTGATCACTCTAAATCATATCGTTTTAAATTAATAAAAATGCCTTGCTGACAAATTGGTAAATCTAGTGCTTTCGAAGGATATATTTTGCTATTTAAACTATCTGTTACACTGAATAACGTTTTAGTGGGTCAGCTGTAAATGGAAAAATGTAGGAAATGCTAATGTAGAAAAAAAGCTGTTTAAAGCTCTTGAATTTTTCTTTGATATACTGTGTGTTGACTTTCGGTAGATTTTTAAATGTGTATATATATATTAAAAAAAAACCCTAACAATGTAAATGTTGGACCAATAACACTCATAAAATGTATTTGTAAACTCAGATGAACTGCAGAGAAACTGTGAAGACCCCACAACGGACCACCAACTGAAACCCAGCCCCAGCCAAAGCTCAGAATTGAACACCTACAGCACACTACTGGAAGACGCAGCGAACAGTCGCCGGAAGGGGCAGAGCAGATCTGTGAGACTGATGCTGCCCAAATCTGCAACTTTCACTGCCTGTGACCAGGTGTGTGAACTTGAACATTGATGCACTTGACGGTTAGTCAACAGATGAAGACTATTCCTCTGTTAAGGCTGATTCATACCACACAGACAAACACCAAGTTTACAATTTAATGAAAAATAAATGTCATATTCACAAAAACTGATCTTGAAAACGAACTAGGGGTGCTGTCAGGTGTAAACGTGTTTGTTGCTGTTTGTTTATGGGGTGTGAATCGACCTTTAGTCAGCTTGATTTATATTTGCTAGATAACACCAGGTAACCAGTATGCAGTTGAGAAACAACTTTTGCAAAATCTTAAGGAGATCTGATGGTTTATAATGATTTCCAAAGAAGTGAAAAAGCACCTACGCAGAAAGAAATCCCCATCTGCTACCGTCTAGCCATAGTGTTTTCATTTCAAAAGTACCAGATGTGTGGTTTTTTTTTGTTTTTTTTTGGGACTGCAGAAAGAGAATGACAGTTCAACGGCTGCTGGGCTAGAGATGGATGCAGAATCGGAGAGAAACATACAGACTTTACTGGGCTATGATTGGATAGCAGGTGGGATGTTTGACACATACACATGCGCACACACACACACACACACAAATAGTAATTAATTTGCTTTCATTTGCATGAATAGAATACAGCAAAGTTTCCATCCAGGTGCTTTTTGGAAACCTACCGTTTGATTTCTCTTTAGGCCTACTGGATGCTAAAAGCTGTCTTGAAGATCGTTCGGAGCAGTTCTTCAGTGATCTCCACAGCTTCCGTCAGGCCAATCGAGATGAGTGCACCCACAACTTGTTATCAGGGTCGGTTTTTTTCACATCTGCTAGATGAATTCTTGTATAAATCGCTGAAGGTTACCTTCACTCTTCTTTTTGATGTCACTTAATCATAGTGAACACACTGCAGGCTGTTGCTTAAATCTGTTATATCTCATGGATCTTACGCTTAATTCTGCAAGATTAAAAATTGTTTAATCTTGTAAATTGTGCTTTTTTTCCCCCCGCAGATGTCCATCTGTTACTGATCTTGCATCTTCCACACTTGACAGCAAAGAGCTGCAGACATCTGCAGACGCACATCAGTGTAAGAGATCTGCAGATTTGGATTGGCTTGACATCACTTTGAAATGCTTTTTATGTCATGGGTTTACCAGATAATTCTTTTTATTTTCCCTTTGCCTTTGTTCCTCAGGCACATTCTGCTACAGAATAAACAGTCGACTGTTTGCGGCTCCACTGGATGCACAGGTCGCCTGTCCAGTGTGCAAGATGCCCAAATCTGATCACCCTCATACTGAAAAAGAGCCTGCTGTAATCAGGTGCATATGTCTTTTGTTAGTGTCCACCTATTCATACATTACCTTTTAGAAGTTTGGGGGAGAGAGAGTATGCATTAAGCATACTGTAAGCAATGACAGCATATTAGAACCATAAGATCATGTGACACTGAAGACTGAAGTATGAATTTTAATCTATTCAAGTAGATTTCACAATAGTACTGTATTTACAGTATTTTTTCATTAAATAAATGCAATAAATGCATTTTTGAGCAAGTGATAAATTAATTATATACATGTTACATTCATGTAGTTAATGTCATGTTTATTTTAGACTGTGCCATGCCAGTCCAATATTAAATAGTAAAGAGGATCTATAGACATTACAGGTCAGAAGCAGTTTCCAGTGTCTTAGTGCTGTTTTGTTTTTTGTTTGGTGCGTGATTGTTTTTGGGCCATCTCTGCATTTGTTTTAGGATCAGTATCCCTCGTTCAACTCTGCTGCCAGCATACAAATACAAAGCCCATCGCCGCTGCAGTTTTGATCCCTCTGACAGCCTGGGTTTGCCCTCTGTGAGTTTCATATAGACAAATCAGCATTAAAACGGAACATATACCAATTACTTTGGTGATATTTGACTTTTGAGGTTATCAGATAGGCTAATAACGCGTGTGACAGCTTTGTTAACGACTAGAGCACAGTTGAAAATATATAGTAGCATTTAGACTTTTTTGTGAGAAATGTCATTCTCGAAACCTTAAACAAGCTAACATGAATTTTGCAGCACTGTTTGTCCGGATGGTCTAATCCCACCCTGAACGCTGGCTCTCAGATGAGCAGTCTTGATCTGCGGGGCTACATGGCAAAACCAGCAGCTATAGCAGGGTCAGCCTCATCCTGGTTTGGCCATGAACGGGTAAGACATTATAGGAGAACACAGTCCAGATGTTTAACTGTTGCCAGTTGCCTCTTCTATATATACATATTTATATTATACATATTTAATGTATAATATAAATACATATACCCCTTCTAATTATACATATTTAATGAAATTTCAATATGACTTCTTATAAAATCTGTAGAGTTCACAGTATGTATTTTATTAACTCTAATGTCTGTTTTCTAATGAAACTGCTTTTAGATTTTAGATAATCTTAAAAAGTAGGTTCCTAAGAAACCCTGAAACAAACAAATGAAAAAATCTAATCTTATTCCGAAATCTAAACATTTTCCTTTGAAAACTCAAGAGCCGAAATGAAAACCTAAAAAATCCAGTTTCAGTTCTTGATATTCTCATCTATCAGGTTTGATATTTAGATTTTGGATTAATACGTTATGCTGCAATTAGATCCTCCTTGCTCCGCTGACAGAAGAACAGGCTTAAAATACAGGTTTAAATAAAGGTGAGGAGCAAACAGCAACCTAGCACTAGCAGAGAAACAAGAATAGTTAGAAACTACCACCTCAAAAAGAATGAACTAAACGGGGACGAGAGATGATTCAAAAATAAATGTGTGAAAAACAAATGTTTGTCTTTCAGCAGTCATGGAAAGTTGGTGTGTCAAAACTGTAATGTTTGTTTCATTGTAGTCTCCTATTAGATATGTGTGCACATGATAGTGTTGATGGAAAATAAAGTTCTGGAACTATTAATTTGTAGATTAAATACAACATTTATGTCATTCATACGTTCATAGCTGTTCATCTCAGTTGGTTTCTATGGATGATTTGTGTTCTCTGTATATTTGGTAACTTTTAATTAACATTCATGTTTTTTTAGGAGTCCTCCTTCTCCAATGCTTTGAGGCACCCACATTCTGACCAGCTTCAAAATTTAGTTTGTTTGCCACGGTATCGCTTTCAGCATTCAGACCCAAAGAGGACAGAACCCCACTCTTACTCTCTTGACTGATTTCAAAAGTTACGTTCAAAATGGAGCTACTCATGAATGTTTCTGCATCCAGGAGATTTTCTGTATTTACCTAAATTAATGTTTGTGTGCACGATTTTCTTTATGTGCGTGTGCGTGCGCGTGCGTGTGTGTGTGTGTGTGTATAGTTGTAATAAAAACATTAATCATTTTGTAGTAAAGTTTGAATTGTTGACACATTCAAGCTCACTTGGTTTGTTTTATTTGCATCGTCTGGTTTTAACAGTGAGGCTTTTAATGTTAACTAAACCATAATATATAGAAGTTGTAAATACAAATGTGTTCACAGATTTAAATGCACATTAAAATGTTACAGTAATTCACTTTATATGAACTAAATGCATATATACATGTATACTATACACATTTTGAAAGACTTAAAGTCACATTACAGGTTCTTAATGGTTTAACATGAAATTAATTATTTTATATGTGTAAAGGTAAGGAATGCGCATAATGAAAAGCTTTACTTTGTAAAAGATTCTGAATTTCTAAATGTAGACTTACTGTAGACATGTTGCTTATTACATTTGTTGACCAGTTATACTTACGTTTACGTTAGCTCTGGCACCTCCTCACTGTGATCTTCCCACGCGTGTAGATATAAAGTCATGAAACAGAATGACACATTTTTTAGCTGCAGCTTTCAGTATCTGTCTCTGCTGTTAATCATGACACCATCTACCTCAACAAGAAACACTTTTTTAATGCTGTTTTATCTGGTGAGTGTGACTTTTATATTACTATTTTCGACTAGTCGTTTTTTATTCAAATTAATTTATCATGGATGTTTTACAAAGGGACTTTTATTATTGTGCGTTTCGAATTAATTTGCGTATCTGAAGACTAGGTGAGCTTCAAAATAAAGGTTCCAATTAACGCCAAAAACATTCGGCAGCTTGATGCCAAGTGTTTAAAGTTATGCAAGGAGTTCGTTTTTAATTCAGTAGTTTTTCAGAAAGGGGAAAGTACGTGTTCCTGAGTGCTTTTATTGTTTAATGCCTAAATGAATCGCGGTTTGAATAGACGGCTCACAAAGTTTCGAGATTTTGTGCCTTTTTTATTGACATAATAATTCGTTTTAACATGAATATCGCTTTCTTTTGATATATATATATATATATATATATATATATATATATATATATATATATATATATATATATATATATATATATATATATATATATTTGTGTGTGTGTGTATGTAAATAGTATTCAGAGACAATCAATCGCTAATAATGAACCTTCAACCAAGACGCACTGAATGGAAAAAAGCGGTTTCTCGGTTTCAGCACACTGACCCTTTGATGCTTTAGCTTTTTTGCCTCACTTCAGAATTTAGTCACAAAAGAATTTCCGATTTAGTAAGGGGACAACAAGGGCCATTACTAGTATCTCTGCACTCTGTAAAAAGATATCTCAAAACCCATCAGTTGAGATCAACCCTAACAGAATGGGCATTCAGTGTAATACCCAGGAATCTACGCTGCAGAAGCCACACAGTTTTTCTATTTATTTATTTTGTAGCATGGCTTATTTTAACAGCTTGTTTCCGTGTACATTTTATGTGGGTTTTCAATGTACTGACCAGGTCCCAAAATCAAATTTGATAAGAGTTTTTCAGTGGGTGTTTTTTTTTTTTTTTTTTTTTTTTGCATTGAGAAATTCCATTTCATGACCTGTCCCTTATCTGTTTGTTCTCAGGCACAAAAACTGATTACGTACAAACCTAAATTTGTCAGTACTCCTGTTGTGCAATTAATCGACGCAGTGAAAACATTCAGATTGTCCTTCAACTGCGTTTTTCCTTGACCTTAGTATTGAAAACAACAGGATGGTAGCTGTTTTTACTCAACGACTGGGTGACCCAGAACGCCTGTTTTGATCAAATCAAATCAATCTTTGACTCACTCCCTTTACTTTGATCTTATGATAAGTTTTAATTTTAAAATGCTCTGGTTAAAAGCATCTGTAACAAGGTTGTCTAACTGGTTGACAAACCCCCTAAACAAACATTTCCTTATTTATTTATTTCCTCTTTAAAATGCACACTACAAGTTAATGCACTTTTCTCCATAACCACTATTTAATGTGTCAAAAGCAATGTAATAACCTTGGAGTTCATTTCGGGTCAGACTTACCTACTTGTTTTTGAGCTGATTATGCAATCCAAAAACTGATCAAAACATAGAGATGAAAGAACCATTCCAAGAGAATAAAACAGGTCTCAGTTCTGACATCTGCAACAAAGAAAGTGTTTAACTTCTCTGATTGGAAAAGACATTCAGACTAAAATTGTTGTTTTCCTTTTACAGATTTTACAAATTCTACATGTCAAGGTTATTGGTAAGTTTATATCACTTCCATTTCCTCTATGGCATACATAATACACTTCTGAAGTACAACCCATTGTCTGCCTATTAATATTAAGTGATTTTTTAGCTCATTAGTTTAGTTTCAAATTTGAGAAATAAAAAATCTGTGGAGAAAGATGCAATCATCTATATATAAATTCTGTGAAGGCTGAATGATGTCAGTGGGATTCAAACAAATGCTTAAATGTTTATATATATGCTTTTTAAAATCCAAAAGGGCTTTCCAGTTTTGTGAACAGATCTAGTGAACCAAAACAAACCATTTTTCGTTGCGAACCTTCAATCTTTCTATGCACATATGTGTAATAGACCACTAAGTGGCCACTGATCTCTATGCACAATCTCTGAGGGTGTTTCAGCAGAAATGATTACCTCACTGCTTTGTAAGCATTAGGATATGTGTAATGTCTAGAAGATTAAGCACAGTAGAAGAAATGGTTAGTTCCTCAACCATTCAGTTTCATGTAATTTTGCCCTTGATCGCTTATGATGTATTTGAATGAAAGCTTTACTTTACAATTGAAAGCTTAAGTCTTGGAGGAGGACTCTGGTAAGCACCTCCAGCATCCATTCCAAACACCT
The DNA here is from genome assembly GCF_018831695.1 of Puntigrus tetrazona. Classification (NCBI taxonomy): domain Eukaryota; kingdom Metazoa; phylum Chordata; class Actinopteri; order Cypriniformes; family Cyprinidae; genus Puntigrus; species Puntigrus tetrazona. The sequence goes on from NC_056709.1 coordinate 5,783,010, forward strand.
TAGCGTATCATTTGGAGCATTTGTGGTGAGTTGTGCAACACTCAGGCTTGCATGTGAAACTAAAAAAACCACGCTGCCGGTCAACATGTAGGTTAAAATTAAACGATGAGTTCATTAAACACAGTCAGTATGTGCCTTTTAAAACAGAATTGGCATTTACACACAACAGAACCCCTGTCCCTTACTGACCAAAAGATTGCACCCTCTTTGACTTAACTTTGGCTATAGAGAGTTTTTACTCAGCCTTTAACTAAATGATTTTCCCTCAAGTTTCAAAATGTCTGTAATTTGTGTGCAAGTATGTACTTAAAAATGAGACAACAGTCACTTCAAAACTCCTTTAATCACGCTGCAAGTACTCTTGCAGTTAAGAGTTATGTCACATGAGGATATGAGATTACTTTTGATGTCTATTGTTCGCCTTTTGTTTCACACATAGGTTATAACGGATGTTTTCAGGAATCCAGACAGAAAATCCCAAGATGTCAACGCTGTACTGAAGAGTGTTCAGGTTAGTAGCTGCACAACATTTCCCAGCATTCGAGCACTAGTTTTGAAAATGACACAGGATGGTATTAGTGTTGTCGTTCTTATTATACTTCATAAGGCTTTCTTGCTCTTGTGTGGGATTCATTGGTGCACTTTATGACATTGAAGCAAAACTCGTCTTCATTGTTTATTGGCAAACAATGCAAGATTGTTTTTCAGCTACTCAAAATTCACAATTCTGTGACAAAAACAGGCCTGTGCAATGAATTGCAAAGATGCAATCCAGAATGTGTTTATGTAGAAAAACGGTTTATAGTTTTGTGCGAAAAACCCCTAAAGCGTAGCTTGAAAAGAATAATTTTGTGCTGTCAAAAAATTAATTGCATCCAAAATAAGTTTTTGTTTACATGATATAAGTGTGTATTGTTTATATTTATTATGCATATATAAATATACACACTTACAGCATATATTTTGAAAAAATTACATTTATTTATGTATTTATCATATATATATATATATATATATATATATATATATATATATATATATATATATATATATATATATATATATAAAATATATGAATGTATCATATTTTTCCTAAATATATACATGCATGTGTGCACATATTTATATTTTATATCTATATTTATTTGTATTATTCAAGTATAACATTTTTATTGTGTTTTTGTATTTGGGTGAAAACAGAGAATAAAAATCAGATGGAAGTTGCGCCATGCACTCGGAAAAGCAATAGAATTTGCTTCTGTAAACCAGGTTTTTACTGTACAAATGACAACAATTATGAAACACACTGCCATAAACCATGTGTTCCCTGCGGGAAGGGCACATTCTCCAGCAAACCTTCTCTAGGAGCCTGCAAGCCTCATACAAAGTGAGTAAGATTTATACATATGTTACTTGTTTTAAGTCTGCAGTAATACCTTAAAAACACATAAGGCACATTTACAATTCTTTTGGAATCTGGTCAAACACATACACAGAGCTAAAGCACAAGTAGAGAATTATAATTCAATAAACCGATCAATAAAGCGATGATAGTCCTCTCCCATCCCAATCCCACGAAAAAAACCGGGGAAATCCGGTCCTGTCCCAATCCCAGAAGAATGAGTCCCATTCTCTTCCACTACCCGTTGTGTTTTTTTTTTATGTTTAAATTTTAAATACATAGTTTATTTGTATAAAAGGTATATTTTTGTATAAAGTTTGGTATCATAAGGTGTGTTCAACTTGAAGCGGCCACCTGAAAGCAACATGGACCAAATATGAATTATTTATGCTATGCAATATGATTTGACGATGCATTAAACATGGTGTATCCAAAACAAAATTAGCAGAGGGCAAACGTGGAGCAATCTAGATTTAAAGTGCCTTTTATAAGCTCTGTGTGAGTTTACAGGTGGTGAAAATAAAACATACGTAAACACAACAACAGAGAGCATTCGACAGAACTTAAAAAATATATATATGTCATTCAACTTAACCAATCAGGTTGGTAGTGTCTGTTGGCCTGAACTAAATTATTTTTATTTCTATAAAAAAGATAGATGGCAGTGGGCAATGCATTCGGCAGCAAGAGTACATCATATGCAACACGCTGATGCATTATTCCTCGTGAACAAATATAACTCTTGTTGTTTGCATATGTGCATACCAGTGTACTATTACAACATATTTCATGCATAAGCAACGAACCATCACATGACATATGCAAATATATGAATACAGCATTTTTAAGGGTTATGTGCTGTGTTGCACTCCACACAAATGACACAGTCAAGTTTCAAGAAATTACACAAACTAAACTGGAAAAATTACGTGACTAAAGAAGAAAAATGACTATGACTCAATTACAAAATAAGAGACATGAAAACATGAATGTGAACCAAACTGAAACAGACATGAAATCTAGGCAACACTTTATTTTTAAGGTGTCATTGGTTCATATTACTTGTATTTATATTAACGACAAATTGTTAATAATTGCATGCAAGTAACCCTAAATATAATCCTGTCCCTTCACTCATTTATTAAAAATAAAGGTGCTTCACGATTACATGGAGCCCTTTTTGTCTAGATGGTTTCATAAAGAAAATTTAACATCTGAACAACCTTTCTGTTTCACAAAAGGCGAAAAAGTTTCTTTAGATTCTAAAAGATAAGAAAGGGATGGTTCTTTAAAGAACCCTTGACTTCTTTGTGGAAACAAAAATGGTTCTTCTTATGCTCTGAAGAACCTTTTAAGCAGCTTTATTTTTAAGAGTGTACCCATATAGTAAGGACATGTAGTTTATTAATATTACTCAATAATTAAATGTATAACACTTTAACAAGGACATCTTAATAAAGCGTAACTAAAATCTACTTCCTCTTATCGTTTCAGTTCTTACTCAGTTTCTTTGTCTCTCACGCATTTGTATCTTTGAGCTTTCTTCTGCTGATTACAGCGCAAATTCTTCTTTTTCTGTGTATGAGAATCAACACACAAGCACTGTTTACAAAGAGCTATGAGTAGTTAAATATATGGAAAGAAGATACTAATCACAATGTAGTATAAATGTGCAAATTACAGTGACATCACCTCAAACCGTTACCGCATGTTCAATTCTTTCTGGAAACGTTCAAGCTAAGGTTGATTTAGTTGCAGATTATGTAGTAGAGAGTTTAGAACAAACGCTAACCAGAGTATCTGAGGCATGTACCAATGCTATCTTACAAACACGCAATATTAAGACCGACCTGCTTTTGTCTCATGCATTATCTCTGTGCTCTTTTCCACAGTTGTACTCAGTTGGGGATGATAACGCTCAAAGAGGGCACAGCGACACAGGACAGAGAGTGTTTGAATGTCACCACGGTGATGCCTTCCTTGTCCACTACCACAAAAGTTATTAATATTATCACTAACACTTCCATCCCCAGGACAGGTACTGATAAACGCATGACACTCTGTTCACAGTTGGAATGTGTTGAATGTACATTTTCGGAAAGCAACGTATAAAGTATTTCAAACTTAAAGTGAAACCTGTAAAGAATATCCCACATATTATCAAAAAGGATATATATATATATATATATATATATATATATATATATATATATATATATATATATATATATATATATATATATATATATATATATATATATATATATATATATATATATATATATATATATATATATATATATATATATATATATATATATATATATATATATATATATATATATATATATATTATACAAACAGTGGATATACAATCTCAAATGTCTACACACCCCTGTCAAAATGCCAGGTTTCTGTGATCAAGATAAATAACTTCAGATTTTTTTTTTTTTACATTTTAATGTAAACTATAACCTGTGCAAATCAATGAAAAGCAAACTAAAATATTTTAGGTGGGGAGAAGTGTAAAAAAAAATGTCACATTGAAATATTTCTATAATATGGTAGTACTTTAAATGGTTAAATAGCAAAGAAATGGTTAAATAATGTCATACTTATAATCATAATCCAACAACAAAAAATGTATTTGAAAAAGTAATTACATTCTGTTGCATTAAAAACTGTTAGAAAACTGAAGAAGCACGCTGAGTAAAAATGACATTTTCTTTTTGTCACCACCAGAGGGCACTGTACAACGCAGAGGCTCATCAGAGGAAAGCCAGTCCTATTGGCTGCTGCTATTGATCTTAATGTTGATTTTGTTCATGGCTGGATTCTGCATGCTGATGAAAAATGGGGCAAAGAAAACATTTTTAAAATGGCTTGGTATGATATTAAGACTAAAATGCATTGGATCTTTTGAGCTACAAATGATGATACTGTATTTGTCAGCAGTAACTGTATAATACCAAGAAACTCCTTTTAACCACAGTACTGTGTTGTCATGTCTGAAGTGCAGTGTAGCGGCTGTAAGTTGCCTGGAATGCCCCCAATTTCTTCTTACAGTAAAGCGTATTGCATTGTCTGTTGCACGTGTTTTAATTCCCATAAGGACGGACTCAACATAAACATTCACAGTGTTTCAGAATGACAAGCATTTAACACATCCATAAGAACCTGAGAAACCGCAGAACGCCTAGGCACGCAACATACGGTTCTCACAGTCACTTTTGCATCTACATGAGCTGCCTGACACATGCAACCTTTTGACTTATTTCTTGTTTTCATTTTAGGTTCAATAAAAGGAGGACATGTAAGTACTTTTCTGAATGCATGTCACAATAAATTCGAAAAAAAGCAATAGTACGCCTAAAATGGAAAATTTGCTAAACGTTGACTCTCCCGCAGGCCATCCGAGAAGTAGATGAGTCTGTTTCTTGATGGGAATAGATTTATGGAAATGTAGCAGCACATGGTTTGCGGTGAATGGGTGCTGTCAGAATGAGAGCCCAAACAGCTGATAAAAACATCACACAACTTAAGTTCTTGTAAAGCTAAAAGCTGTTTGTGTTGTAAGTAATTCATCATTAGGGAGTTTCAAACTGTTATTTCTGGTCAAAATATAAGCTCCTAAGCAATAAAAAAAAGAGCGAAAAACAGTAATCCATAGACATTGGTGCATGATGTCTGCATAGTTCTCACCTGAATCTGATTTTATAGATAGAGCACTTGTATTTTAGCTGGAAGCAACAGTTTGAGCTTAAAAATGTCTTAATGATTGATTTGTTTCTTGCAAACATGCAGCCTTTCACTTCACAAGACATTAACTGATACACTGCAGTCATGTGGATATTATTGTGATGTTTTTATTAGCTGCATGGATTTATTCAGGACGGGACTTATTCACTGCAAAGGATATAGCAGGTGATATAATGGTACATTTTTCCAAATCTGATCCAATGAAGAAACAAACTCATCTACTTCTTGGATGGCCTAAAGGCGAGTACCCAAATGTAATTGTTTTGGGTGAAATATTCCTTTTAAATGAAGTCCACTTTCACTTTGTTTCACGGTCCCTGTAGAAATATCATCAACCCTTGAATCAAACTGCAAGGGACCATCAAATTTCGTCTAATTACAAATCCCAAACCTTGGAGACTGAGATATCCCTCAGCAGTGATGGCAAAGAGATCAAAGGCCCGATGCCCCAATCTGGGACTGTGCAGCAGGTCACAATGGAGCATAATGGGAAGGGTGAGAACGTCAGCAATACTGTTGGTGAGTTGAATTTACATTGTATAGCATTTGAATTTGCAACTTGAATTTAAGCAAAAATTCTGTCCTGATTAAACACAAAAAATACGTCAAGAAAGCGTCTCCCCAATAGATTTCTAACAATAATGCCACACTTTTACTTTGCTACATTGGGAGACGTTCCTCTCTTTACTTAATTATAGTACAAGAAATGTCAGTTACAATACAAAATGTCTCATATGTGAATAAATCACAAGTTGGCAAAATGGACTATTTAAAATTAATTCGCAAAACCAAATTATTTGTTCGGCTTCCTGCATTGACTGAACCACTGAAGATGTTTTTCATTCATACACAGAGAACATAAAGAGCGTTAGATAAAGTGGTCATGAACCTACAGTCAACTGAAACCAAATCTTTAAACTCTACTGTTAGCTTGCGGCGTAGCTGAACACCTGCATGTGCTATGAACGATTGCACAGGTAGCCTCTTTAATTTCACAACAGGCCTACTTCGTAGCGGTTGTAAGCTTGATCTGATACGACTGTCGTGATAAATGTGAAGTTAATATAGAAATTCTCTCACATAAGCTCATAAGGTCTCAGGTTATTGTGGTGCAGGATGAGTTCCAGTACATTTATTTATTTGTTGTGACCTGTCACAATATCAAAACTGACAGATTTACTAAAAAGCTTCATTGAATAAACATGAGAACGTAATGCACGTTTAAAAATCAAACCAAGATGTGGGTGTTTATATATTACTGTATTTCTAAAGGTAGACTGTCTTTAGAAAATGTCACTTTCATTTAATTGAATTTTTGTATTTAAGCTCAGAGCTGCTTTGTCTACAGCCGTTACCGGGGAAACCTCCTTTTCTCCTGCTTAAAGCACCTCCTGCTGGCAAAGAATGTATTTGCATTTTTAATAAGTCCATCTGATTTAGGCAGCAAACATATTTAAATTTATAGAATTTACTCTAGAAGGACTTAGCTGTTGTTATTGATTCTATGGGGATGTCTACTGGAGGTTAGGGCCACAAAAGCATGCATGCGCAGTAACGTTTGTTTATGTTGTTGTCATTCAAACTTTCATTGTCTATATAGGGCCCTGTGATTTATGCAATGCAGAAAACGCAGACGGTATCACAAAATCCAGTCATAAAACCCAATTTACTGTATAACGTGGAATGTCACAGAATTTGGAAAATTTTGAATGGATATATGAAAAGTAGGTCGGTAAACTTAAAGTTAGTTCACCCAAAAATTAAAAGTTTCTTTTACTAATCCAAATCCAATCAGAGTTATATTAAAAATGGTCCTGGCAGTCCAAAACACATTAAATAAGGTGCACGCAAACGTAATAAAACATGCCTCACTTGGCTCCGGGTGGTGAATGAAGGGCTAATGTAGTGAATCCATGTGTTTTTGTAAGACTAATATCCATATTACAAATGTAATAAACACTTCTTTATTCACTACTTTCTATCGCTTCTGCTATTTAGTAGATGCGGAAGCAGTTTTGCTGGATTACGTAAGACGTTGGCGTGGCATGATTAGAGATGAGCGAGATGTGGCGAGGGAACAAAAAAAAAATGCCAGTCATGAATTAGAAACACAAAACAAGAATTTGTAATGAAAAATGTAGCACCTCTGCTGCCTCAATATATGATGAACACATGAACATAACCTATAAAACTGCTCTGAGAGTCACTTCTTGAGCATTTGACCATTTCTTTTGAGCAAAACTATCATTATTATATGTAAACAGATACCTAAAGGTCTTTACAGCAACCCATCAAAATAACAGTTTGGTTTAACTTGAAGAAATCATGACATAAATATTACTTAATGTAATGACGGAACAACTAGTAATAATATAATCATTATTTAAACATTATTTTAAAGGAATATTTACTAGAATTTATTTAGCAGAAAAAATGTAGCACACAACACAGTATTTCTGAAAAAAAATTGCTTTTGATTTATTATTTAGATTTGCAACTTACAAATAATTCTTAATATTTAATGAAACCTTTAAAATAAAATAAAAATATAGAAAATAAAAAAATAAATAATAAAATTGAATTAAAATAAAAATTAAATATAAAAAAATAAAACTGAATTTATGGGAAAAAGATTAACATTTCACAAGGCCTTAAAAATGTTGTTAAACATTTATACATAATTTGCAATTTAATATGAGTTTCATGATATGCTTTTTGATGAATAAAATTTTATTTAACCATGGAAATAAGAGGGAAATTATCCAGATCGAGAGCAATAATCAACCATATTGATTTTTTTCATGATATTGCTTTTTCTAGTTTAGCAGGTTGGAGATTAAACTCTGTGAAAAGCATTCAATTATTGTATAAGTGGTCTGAGTTTGCCGCACAGAACAATTTGTTATTACCCAGTCAACCAATTTAAATGAAGAAAAAAAAGTACATAAAGTAAGTAAATAAAATATATTTTTTTTTAATCTTGAAAAAATATGCATTCTTTACTCTGGAACGCTGGGGGCATGTCCAAAGTTTGCCATGTCTCTCATCCGTCAAATATAGCTACAACCTGAATGGCTGCTTCCTATTGGATTCACACAGCCATACAACACGTATTATGCATTAATGTGTGACAAAGGCATAGCTAGCTAGCAAACTGTAGGCTGCAGTAACTAATGGCAAACTCGCATACCATTGCTGCTGTAGTTATTATAGTGTTAGGGGAGAGGCAATGATGATGCACTCAGTGGCTCCAGTGCATCATCATTGAGACAATAGCCACCCCCAAAAATAATACTGAACAAAAAAACAACAATGGTTAAAAGCCAAACCCTCTAATTCAACAACATAATTTACATTTTAAAATATATTCAGATATCCATCCATCCATTTTCTACCAATTATCCAGGGTCGGGTCACGGGGGCAGCACTCTAAGCAGGGACACCCAGACACTTCCTCCAGCTCCTCCACTTCCTTCCATCCAGACACTTTCTCCAGCTCTTCCGGGGGAACACTGAGGCCAGCCAAGAGACATAGTCTTGCCAGCGTGTCTTAGGTCTTCCCCGGGGCCTCCTCCCGTTGGGATATGCCCTGAACACCCTGAACAATGCCCTGGCGTCAGAGAGGCATCTGGAACAGATTGCCGAGCCACCTTAGCTGGCCTCTCTCGATGTGAAGGAGCAGCAGGTCTACTCCGAGCTCCTCACCCTATCTCTAAGGGAGCACCCAGCCACCCTACAGAGGAAACACATTTCGGCTGCTTGTATCCGGGATCTTATCCTTTTGGTTATGACCCAAAACTCATGACCATAGGTGAGAGTAGAAAGATCAACCAGTAAATGGAGAGCTGAATCCTGCTCCGGTTATACAGGGACTGGACAGCCCTCAGCAATGGGCCCCTTTTCCCATATTCCCAGAGCACCCTCCACAGGACACTGCGAGGAACCCGGTTGAATGCCTTCTCCAAAGCACATGTGGACTTGTTGGGCAGTACCTTGGCATAGACTTTTCCGGGCAGGCTGAAAAGTGTGATCCCCCTATAGTTTGAGCACACCCTCCAGTCCCCCTTCTTAAAAAGAGGAACCACCACCCCGGTCTGCCAGTCCAGACATACTGTTCCCTGTCTCCACAGCCCCACAACATCCAGAGACCTGAGGTACTCAGGACAGATCTCATCCACCCCCAGTGCTTTGCCACCGAGGAGCTTCTTAACAACCTCGGTGACCCCAGCCAGGGTGATGTTCGACAATGGAGGTAGAGAATATTGTCCACTCGGACTCAATGTCTCCAGCCTCCCTCGGGATCCGGTCAAAGCTCTGCCAGAGGCGGGAATTGAAGATCTTCCTGACAGGGGTCTCTGCCAACGTTCCCAACAGACCCTCACGGTACGTTTGGGCCTGCCGGATCTGTCCTGCTACTTCCCCTGCCAACGGATCCAAATCACCACCAGGTGGTGATCAGTTGACAGCTCCGCCCCTCCCTTTACCCAGTGTCAAAGACATGTGGCCGGAGATCAGATGACACAACCACAAAGTCGATCATCGACCTCCTCCCTAGGGTGTTCTAGTATCATGTGTATTGGTGGACACCCTTATGCTTGAACATGGTGTTCGTTATGGACAGGCCGTGACTAGCACAGAAGTCCAACAACAGAGCACCAACTCCTGTTGTCGGAGCACTGTCCAGCACCCCTCCCATAGACTCAAAGAAGGCCGGGTACTGGGGGGTGGGGGGTGGGGGCTAGTGATTGAATGAACAACATAGCTCCTAGGGTCACTCAGGCACTCAAACCCCTCCACCACGTTAAGATGGCGATCCCAGGAGAAGATATTCAGATATAAACCAGTTATTTTAATTGTGATAATATTTCAGAATGTTACTGTTTTCACTGTATTATTGGTCAAACAAATGCAGCCTCGTTGAGCATAAGAGAATTCTTTAAAAAAAGAAAGCGTTTAATAGGAGCCAATTTTGATTATAAGCTGAAAAGCCTGTTCTTCATTATTTGCCTATAATAGGGTCCATCTACATCTACTCTCCTGGAACGGTGATTTTGGGCTCCAACTCGGGTGATAAAAAGGAAGAAGTTTGCAAAGAAGGTGTTCCCCTCATCAGCAGACCGCAGCAAGAATCAAATCCACACTCGCAAGAGGTTAAACTAAGAATAAGCACACAGGAAGAGGCCGAGGAGGAACTGAGCTTGAGTTTTCCTGTGCCGGCAACTGGAAAGTGAGAACTTGAACATGTGGTTTCTTACATGAATTCATGTTGGCCTTTAGGAAGATTCCTATTTGAATCACAAGGCTGAAAATCACAAGTGACCAGATGTAAGTTTCCTGGTAAAACATGGCATCAGTAATGGCCGAGTCATGGTTTCAGTTTCAGAAAAACACACATGCTGGCAAAATGTAAAGGCTACCTTGATTGCTCTGTATGTCGAATACGGAACGCGCAGTTGTACGAAATGGAAACGCTGAGTTGACTTTTGCTTTTTTTGCACATCATGAAAAAAAAATGTATGCTTCATTTAAGTTTTTAGAATTGCACATGTCTGAATCTTTGCTGCAGTGAAAATAGGGCAAAAACATGCATAAAGACTCTGCGAAAGAGTGAGAAAAACGTCCTCAAAGGTGTTAGGAGTTTTCAAAATGAATATGTTATAAAAATGAGGCAGCTTAAGTGAAATGCACATGTGTATGAATTGTTATATTGTTTAAGTGAGTGGTCGAGAACCTAATGACTGGGCTTATATGTTTCTAATCAGACGTTTGTTCTGCTGTGTGGGTGTTTCATATGCATGTCTAAAAATACCCAACCTCACCTTCGGAAAGAAGGTGTCTGATTTGACTGTCGTAGGAGGTCTAGTCGGGACAGGGTATGTTTGCCCTGCACCCTTTATAGCACAGAATGACATTTCTTCATTCACCTCACATTCACTTGAGCTTGCGTGTTTGTCAGTTTGCTTTGTTTGCAGTGTACATGAATGTTTGATTGTAACATTTGTAAATGACGTGTTCTGCTTCTTCATTAATATCAAGTCAATAAAGTCCATTCCTTCAAAAATTACAGAATCAATCAATCTATCTATCTATCTATCTATCTATCTATCTATCTATCTATCTATCTATCTATCTATCTATCTATCTATCTATCTATCTAGTTCAATATCTAAAATATCTATTTCTTTCTTTCATTCTGTCAGTCTATGGCTCCTTCTATCTTCCATTTTATCCTTCTACATAGTCATTCTTTCTGATTCTATGTATTATTATTTCTATCTATTGTTCTTCCTATCAGTCTGCCGTTCTAGCTATCTGTGTCTATCCATCTATCTTTATTTATATCGTTCTGTCATTCTATCTGTTCTGTATCTATCTTCCTTTCTTTTCTTGTCATTCTGTCTACTGTTTTATTTCTTCCTTTTCATTCTTTCTTTCTATAGTTTATCTATCTATTTTATTCTTCCTTTTCATTCTTTCTATAGTTGTCTTGTTCTCTATCTAGTCATTCTGTCTACTGTTCTATCTATTTCTTCCTTTGCATTCTTTGTTTCTATAGTTTTCTATCTTGTCTGTCTATTTATCTATCTGTCTGTCTATCTATCTATGGTTGTCATTCGGTCTTCTGTTATCTATCTATCTATCTATCTATCTGTCTGTCTGTCTATCTTTCATGCTTTCTATGGTTGTCATTCGGTCTTCTGTTATCTATCTATCTATCTATCTATCTATCTATCTATCTATCTAGTCATTCTGTCTTATCTATCTATATCTACCTTTTCATTCTTTCTCTCTATAGTTCTCTCTATAGGTCTTCTGTTCTCTATATATCTATCGTCTGTATGTCTGTCGTTCTATATGTCATTATCATCCCTATCTATCTAACTCAATGTGTATTCAACAGATGATCGAGTTTTTAATTCTACGGTGCAGGAGGAGCTCATATCACTCTCTTCAGAGGTCTGCTGTGCTTGTGTCAAACACGCAGTCGCTTCCTGGTTACAGGGGGACTACCGTTCAACATTTCCGGGAGTGATGGTCAGTTATTTGAGTTCAGTCGCACGGGTCGCTGAAGGATCATGCTGATTAACATCTCACGGTTATTATTTATGGCGGCGGTGTGGCGTGTGGCAGAAGGAAAGGTAACGAACAGATTTTTGTGTTGCTGACAACGCAATGTAATGATTCATTCTTATACTTACGTGACTTTCACAAGTGTGTTTTGATAGAGATGAAAAGATTCTTCTGAAAAACACTAAACGAAAAACAAACGTTATTCTCGGATTCTAAGTGTGTGTGTGTGTGTCGTAGAAATGAAAGATATATTTATTTTCAGTTGTGCTCTGTTCTTTCGCTGCTGGAATTTCCAGCAAAGGCTGCGTGCTCGGCTGGTGTCTCAAATCGAAGCGCACTGCCTACTGTTTTGCTTATCACGTGCATAGGCTACTTTATCGCGCTGTCTACTTAGGCTTTCTACCTAGACATAGTATGCTGCCTACGTAGACAGCGTCGTGGGTGGCATAGTGACCTAATGTCCTACATGTCTTGATATGTAATTATAGGCATTATAGAGATCTTAAAACATAACATGTTGCGTGAGGCGCTTTGGGCAGCTACCTAAATTTATATTTTTGGCTAAAATGAAGGAAAATCGTAATGTAACTGCCTACATAAACAGCATTTCCAAGTGTGTTTGGTTAAACAATTTGAGCTAGGCTTCATAAGCTTTTAACAGCTCATACCAGCTGACATGCTTCAAAACTTACCTAACCAGCATATGCATTTTATAGAGATAGTATAGGTAAAACTGGTGTACACCTATACGAACTGCAATGTTTAGCGTGATTCGTATCTTAAAACTTGGTGTGCTGCCTAGTTAGACAGCAGTTAAGGCATAAGCGCCACTCTTGCCATAATAGGCTTAACCCAGCATACTGCCAATCTAGACGGCCTATTTTTGGGAAAAAACGAGTGGCCTGCCTACACTGACAGCATCATAAAGCGTAATATACTGCCTACATGGACTGGCAAAAAAAAGTGTGCAACAATAGACGTTTAAAGAATCATGTTCCACTTTAAAGTTTTGTGGAATAAAAAGTTTCTGTGGATGTTCTTTGTGGAACCCTTTATTTATTTTTTAGACTTTATTTTTAAGAGTCTTAAAACATAGTGTTCTTTCTATTTAGGCAACTATTTGGGCATGGTGGGCATAGGCGAAGCCTATTCATCTACAGTGCCTACATAGACTCTAGTATTAGACATAAGCATGAGGAAAAACCCAACAAACTCTACAAAGACCGCAGTTCTTAACATAATAACCCAGTGTACATCATCATTGGGCATCATGAGGTAATAAGCTGCCTTCTGCAAGTGCTGTCTAGAAAGGAAGTATCCAGTGCAATGTCAACTAGTTTTTCTAGCTAGTTTTTCTTGTGGTCTAGATTGAGAAGGTGGGGAGTTCACGTATATCACATTTTATCTAGAACACATCCGCGTACTTTACCACATATCAAATGAAAATGTAAATTAAGTCTTGTTAAACAGCCCTGTTTCTGTCTCTTTAGTCAACTGTTTAAAAACTTACACCACAGGTTCCACTTGCTCTACTTGTTATTATTTCACATACATGGCTTACAAGTCATGGGAACTTTAAAAAAAAATGTCATGAAGTTCAAAACAAAGAGCACTCAGTTTCTTAGATGATAAAATAAATGCACAGATGACTGAATGATCTTGATTTTTAACTGGAACCACGTGTGCGTGCTTTTTGCATGCAGTGTGTAAATGTGTTAGGGCTAGTTGATGCAGTCGGCTCAGAGACCGGCTTTCACAAGGATGCTGATACAGTAAAGATAAGAACTCAGTCTCTGTTTTTCAGTAAAGCGTACTGTTGCATGGAGGAAGTCTGCTGGCCTGTATATGTGGGTCGTTTCCCAGTAGCACACCTCAGCAATTTCCTCTTAACATCTTCAGCGTTAGTCGTTTGTCTGTGAAGACATCAGTGGTTTTAGAGATGATGCAGTCATTTTTCGTAATCTGTTTGATTATATCAGTATGTGTATTTCTCGCAAAATTGATTTTCATAAGCTAAAATTTGGATTTGATGTTGAATTAAATAATAGAAGACCTTTTATGTCAGAAAGTATTTCAGTCAGTTATGAGTCATTGTCTAAACCCCACCGCATGAATTGAGTGGTTCATTGGATTGCGTCAATTCTTCAATCATTCTGTGCATTTTGGTCTGTGTCAGAAAGTGCAATGCTCTGGCAACTTCCTTTGGTAGATGTAGAGATCAGTAATTGTGCCTATACAGACTTAACTATATGTGAGAGATCTTGATGAATCCACATTTAACAGTTTGAGGTTTTACACTGAGAATCATGGGAAATACTAGGGCTTTGAAATGCGATTTGTTATGATTTTGTGTTAAACTTCAACAGCAAACCCTAGACTGCAGCAAAAAAAAAATTTAAGCATAATATAATTAGACTTTTCAGTCATTCTGAAGTAAAACGTGACCTGGGATATATTTTTTTTTCCATTTGCTTTTGTGGATCTGTAAAAAAATACACAACACAACTTTGCAATTGCGAGAAAAAGTCAGAAATGCAGGATATCATTTTTTGTTTTTTGCAATTGTGATTTTATATCCCACAATTCTGACTTTATAACTCACAATAGCCAGTTTGTTGCATAATTCTGGAAAAACTCTTTGAAAAAAATATTGATTGCGAAATATAGTTGCAAATTATCGTATTTTAATTTTTTTATACAGTGGTAAAAGCATGCTTCCATACAAATATGAGGTTCATATTAAAAAAATATCATAAATTACCTCTTGGGAAAGTTGGCAAGTTTTGAAAATGGACAAACAAATTCAAGCTGGGTCTTTAGAGCAGTCAGAAAGTTCCCAGCATTTTACAAAAGTCCCTTGCTTTTCCTCTGAACAGCTTGTCTGGTTTCCCGATCTAAGTTTCCCAGTCATTACTGTTTTTTCCTCACTAATTTGCACGTTATTGTTTAGTTAGTTAACAGTCATTTCCTCCTGATTTCATTTCTGCTTTAAGACGCTTGTGACCCTCTTCAGTGTTGATCATATCTGTATTCATTTGTTATGTATGGGCACCTACTGCGCTCAGACGCCACAAAATCTGTACCCAGTATAGTGGTCAGAGTATAGGATACAAATCAGTCTTTTATCTTTACCGCTCTCCATTTTCCATGGCCCATTTTGGCCATTCGTATCAGTTCACAGCACTTTCCACTGCAAAAGTACCATGCATAAAAGCCTTAACTGTGTAGGCTAAAGGAAAGCAGAATATGTCATAATGCAAAATTTGCATAACAATTTTCTTAGATCAATAAATATAGTGACAACGCCTAACCTAATGTCCCATTACCTTTCAGTAAATAGCCATGTTTATTTATGTCTATATTTACATAAGCAACGGCATGAAAACCCCCTCATTGGTCAAATTCAAATGGCATAACAGATTTGAATGTGTAAAATTATAAGTTGACCTTCTATTGGTGATTCCTGTTTCTTGATATCAGGGCGGCTGCTGGCTAATATTATGTTAAGATTTCTAATAATAGTGCTGTCAAATGATTAATTGTGATACATTACATACAAAATAAGTGAAGCAAAACCTTTTTTGTACATCACTTGCGGACACAAAAGGTTGTGTTTGTTAAACTGCAAAGTGGGTAAATATATCATTATTAAAATGACTAAATATCAGCCAATGAATCGGTTTGTCACTTGTTACTGAGCCTTTTTGTTTTAGCTGACAAATATGAAACTGCTATTTGTACTGTTTTTGACATATTTCATGTCAGTGAACCTTCGCCAAATAAACTGTCCAACACTAAACAGGCTGCTCTAATAGCAGCATTAACATCATTGGGAAAGACTCAAAGAGAAGATGTATATTGTGACTATGAGGAAGTGGTGGGCAGTGTTTCATTCACAAGACAAGAATCTGTTCCTGATAACCCAAGGAAAATGTCAGTGATATTTTTGGCTTTTTCCCCTTTGTTTTTTTATAGACACCTCTGCCATATGGATCAGATGGAAAATGTAACAATGCATCCTCTGAATATTATGTCAAAAAATTGAAACTTTGCTGCAGTAAATGCAACCCAGGTAGGTTGTAAAGCGCAGAGAGGGAGAAAGTAAAGTTTTTGTAATATACAAGGAAATATCATTGTTTTGTGACATCATTGTAAAATCTAATTTGAATATGAAAAGTAAGGCTGATCACCTCTTGGTTAACTGCTAGTTAAGCCTCGAATACACTACACAGTTTTTGCTTCGATTTACCGTATAAGTTCATGCTAGTTGCCAAAAGTCAAAACCAAGTGTAGTTTATTCCAGCCTTTAGTCAAACTAGTTCTTAAAGAAACACAAGAAGCACATTCTCCAACTCCCCCAGAGTTAATACGTTGAGCTTTACTGTTTTTTTTAATCCATTTAGCCAATCTCCAGGTTTGACAATTGCACTTTTAGCATAGCATAGCGTAGCATAGCATAGCATAGATCATTGAATCCAATTAGACCAGTAGCTTTGCCTTCAAAAATGACCAAAGAGTTTCAGTGTTTTTTCTATGTAAACCATCTGTAGTTATATTGTGTATGACTAGGATATGAATAGGAGCTATACTCTCATTCCGGCGTAATAATCAAGGAAGTTTGTTGAAAAATATAAATTTTTCATTTTCCACCGGTCTTAGTACATGACATGTACATGTAACTACAGAAGGGTCAAGTTTTAAATAGGAAAAATATTTCAACTCTTTGGTCATTTTTGAACACGATGCTACTGATTCAGTGATCTATGCTAAGCTATGCTAAAAGTGTTATCGCCAGACCCGGAGATCGACTGAATAAAACAGTAAAACTGAGTCTATGTGTTCCTTTAAAACATAGTGTTAACATTGGGACTAATTTATTCCTGGCCACTGAAGTATTTATATTTATTCTAGGGACTCATCTGAAGTATGAGTGCACTACTAATTCAGACACCGTCTGTAATCCCTGCCAAGATGGACATTACTCAGAAAATCATAACCATTTTCCCAATTGTTTCTCTTGTCAAAATTGTAAAGAAGGTGAGTTCACTACTTTAATAACACACTTCACGGTCAAAAAGGCTTGTTTCAGAACAATCTGGAATTGGTATACACATTCTCTAGATGTCATTTTTTTGGTATAATCTTTTTTTAAAAATATTTTGGCTATATTTCATGTCCATGTTTCATTACCTCTATTGATGAATCTTTTAAAGGGACATTTCACCCAAAAATTATCCTATTATTTACCCTCCCAACCAGCCTAGGTGTATTTGACTTTCTTCTGTCAGATGAATACAATCTGAGTTATAAAAAATAATTGAAAATATAATTGAAAATATAATAATTGAAAAAAATAATTGTCCTGGCTCTTTCAAGCTTTATAACGGCAGGAAATGAAAAGTCAAAAAAAGTGCATCCATCTAATAAAAAAGTGCTCCACATGGTTCCAGGCGATAAAAAAGGCTTCCTGAGGTGAAGCAGTACAAATCCAGAAGTGACAAACATGGAAGCGAATTGGTAAAGGAAAATGAAAAAAGCAAAGACTAGAGGATTTTCTTTGCTGTAAACAAAACTTGGTTCTTGTGAGACAAGCATATGCACGCCAGCATCGTACGTCATCCACTGGAGAGCCACTCTTTCGAGAATGTGACAGTTAGCAGAAGTATATACTTTTTTTATACACAAATGCATTAGTTCACTTCTGAAGGCTTTTATTCACCCCCTGCAGCCGTGTAGTGTTTTTTTTTTTTTAATAGATGGATGCACTTCAAAATCTCAACACCCATTCACTGCCATGATAAAGCTTGGACAAGTCATGACATTTTTTTTATGTATCTCTGATTGTATTTGTCTGAAAGAAAAAAAGTTACATACATCTTGGATGACTTGAGGGTGAGTACAGTTCACTTCTGGGTCCTTTTTGGAGGGCTCAACTGAACTGGGTTTCAAAACACCCTAAAAGAAATAGCTCATCCAAAATTCTTCTGGCATTCCAAATCCTCATGAATTTAGCCTTTTGGTTAAACACAAAATGAGAAGTTCAGGACCTCAATGTTCTGCTTGATTAAGTGAATGGTGGCCAGAGTCTTTTAATTGACAAAAATTATTTAAATGTTTGGCTATTCCTCACGCAAATATGTCTAAAGAGTAAATTATGATAAATTTGCGTTTATTGGATGAATTATTCCTTTAAATAAAATATTACATTTTGAACACAAACAATATGCTGATTTATATTGCTTATGAATTTATAGTAACACTTTACAATAACGTCCCATTAATGTTAGTTAATTCATTAATTATGAGCAGTACATTTGTTATAGTAATTATTAATCTTTGTCAGTTTATAAAAATACTATTGTTCATTGTTGGTTTAGTTTAAATAAGGTCCATTACATAATAATGACTTTTAATAATGACTTATGTTGAAATTAATATAAACTTTCATAAATGCTTCAAACTTATTTTTACATTCTTAGTTCATGTTAAGTAAGATTTTTAACCAATGTTAACAAATGGGACCTTATCGTAAAGTGGTACCAAATTTTCTTGTATCATTATAATATTCCATTTTTCCCCATTACATTTCTAACGGACTTGCTGTTCATTTCTTCTGGTTAGTGAAAGGACTGATTTATGGCACAAACTGCTCTGCTAATACCAAAGCTGTTTGCGTCTGCGCAGAGCCCGGGATGTTCTGTTCTAATCTTAATTTCAATAATGAATGTGAGGAATGTAAAAAATATAAATCCTGCAAACCTGGTCAATATGTCTCCAAAAAAGGTAAGACGCAAAATAATCTAGCCACTGTACATAAACACGAGTTGTGTAGCCTTTAGCCTATGTCTGTTAGCTCTAAACTCACCGGCGTGAGTAAAAGTTAATTTTTAACACATTTCATATTCTAAAATATACAGTCTGTTCTGAGAAAAGAAAAATATATAGATGACTCACTGGACTTTTCTCCAATAAAATGCTCAAGTTTTCAAATGCCCTTCTCTCAATATCTACACCCACTAAAACCACAAGTAGGAAATGATTTCCAGTTATTGGCTATTTAAATTCAATTTCAAGGCAATATATACAGTCAGATACATAAAGTCACTTGATGTATTATTTGCACATTTGTTTTAATAGGTTAATTCTATGTATTGTCATCATTGTGCTGTTTTTATGAATGCAGGAACACCTAGATCTGATTTCAGGTGTACATCATGTCCGCCTGGACACTTTTCAGACCACATAAATGCTGAGCAGTGTAAACCACACACACAGTAAGATGCAAATGGAAAGAAAGACTCACCGCTTACAAATACACACACGTGCATATGGCTTATTAGTCTTTTTCTCTGTTAGATGCGAAGGCAGGTCAGTTTTAAGACTCGGCGAGTCTACAACTGACACATTGTGTGAGAAGACACCACCACCATCAACAACAACAACAACAACAACAACAACAACAACGTTCACAAGTTCACCCAAGGATCCTCAGTCAAAACCACCAGGAAAATTATGGAGCCCAAAGGAAACCGAGAGCGTGAACATGACCACCACCACGTCTTTACCAAGCACATCAACAGCACTCCGTAACTCTCCAACCCCTGTCTCATTTTTGAACTATTACATTGGTAAATATGAGGCCATATCACTACAGTTTAGTTTATAACCCATATAAAAATACCACAATGCTACCAAAATAGCAATTGCTTTGGAGAAACTACATTGCTTTGTGCAAAGGTCAGCTAATAATTGGCAAAAAAAAGCAAAATAGTTGACTGTGATCAGCCAATCAGAATCAGGTTTTTCAAAGCGCATTTATCTGTTTTTAGCAGTGAACCAAACCAATAAGCTATGAGGGGAATCGGATTAAAACGATTATTTGAAGCAAAAAATATATAGAAAATATAATCTAGTAACATTAATAGAATGATCATTCAAAGTTATCTGGTCTTTAATAAAGTTCTAAAACGAACGATTTTGTTTCAGAATGTTCAAAAGTAACATTTCCGTAATGTTTGCAAAATTATGAAATGGAATGTACCTTTAATGTTTATATGTAACATTTTTTAAAACATTTAAAATGATTTAAAAGTTTTGACTTTTTAGAGAACGTAACATTTTCTTAACCTGCTGGGAGTGTTAGGAGAATATTCTTGGAGCGTTCGTATTCGTATGGTTTGTAGGAGTGGATAGAGGCTAAAGAGTATTTTTAGTGCTGTCTGCAGTTCCCCAATTACTATAAATTTCTCTGCACAGTCATGGATACTGTAGCTTTTCATCTAGAATCCTGATAAAGATGATAATTAAAAAAAAAAAAATACGTTGAAATAACGCAGGCTGATGGCTTCAACAACAGCATACTATCGAGCGGGTCTTTTTTAATATAGATTTGAATTATCGTTAAAAAAGCATTTCCCTTCTGGAGAATATGGGACTTCCAGAACCACACTATTGTACTCTTATGAGTTATAGTATTTAAATAGCACTTAGTGGAGGTGCTGTAAAGAATAGCATAATAGTGCCATGTTCATAAAACATTCATAAAAGCAAACCATTAGTTAGTGTTTTGAGTTTGTTATTCATGTTGTCTGCCAACAAGTGACTTTCTGATGCTTTGGTTGTTCATTGTTTGAATGTTTTCATATTTCCTTCCTCTGCTGCTATCACCATTGACCCTTCATTGCTCTTCAGCTAGGTTATCGTCTCTGATTCCGTCTTTTTCTCTGTTCTCCTCCAGTCATTAGTTGTGTGCTGGTTTTGCTGACCTCAGCAATGGTGATTATCGCTTACAGGTTACGAAAGAGAAAAGGTAACGTGTGCGTTCTCATTTCAATTTCAAAAGACAGATCAGAAAAATGATTTCAGTTGCTGAGGTTATTGTCGTCAGCACTTTAGATTCAGATTAGCTTCTCTTGTAAGCATCATCACCAGTTATGCGAAATGATCACCTTAGGTGACTTTTTTTTTCACTTTGTTCTTTCTGAAGGTTTACAAAAGGTTCCGATCACAGATGACAACAAGGTATGCTTTCAAGTTCGTATTGCATCTTATGTACTGCATACAATGAAAAATAGCATTTGTTATTTTTGGTGCTGCTTTCCTATACGACAAGTTGCATGGAAAAAGCAAATCGCTAGCAAAGAAGGTAAACTACTAGCACCTGTTTTTTTGTCATGATGTTAATTTCTTGTTAATGCTCTTACTATTTATGGCATATAAAGATACAGCGAGAGTACATGTAATTTTCTTCCATTTAAAGAAATAGCATAAGAAAATTTAAATAGCACCATTTATAAGTGATATAAAAAGTGAAAAACACCTTATATTTAGGTGTGCATAATTATTGAGCATGTTGGAATAAAGTCATGCAGAATATGTGCTTTGTAAGTACTAATAGGACACTTTCAGATTTAATTTGAGGCGAGTGAGTCGAGCTGACTGGCAATTAGAGTGAGGTGAAAATTATGATTACGATGAGTTTCAAAACTAAATGCAAAAGCACCTGTTGAAATATTTTTTATTTTGAAAAGCCTGCTAACTTTTGCCATCAATCTAAGCGATAATGGAAGTAACACAAACAGCGCTTACAGGCTAAAGCAAGCAAGGAAAAGACAGAAAGCTTAATACCTAGGTGTTGGTATTGATATATGAGTGTTAAAGAGTTACTCCACCCCAAAAACTAACATTTTGTCATTAATCACTTACTCCCATGTCACTCCAAACCCATGACAGCTTTGTTTTTCTTCAGAACACCAATTTAAGATGTTTTGGATGAAAACTGGGCCCAGAAAAGTATACTCGCTGAATGCAGAGCGCTTATGCTGTTCTGTTTCGCTCACCAGATACGTCTTCTACACCTTGATAAATAAAGGAAGGAAAACAGCATATCTGGTTAGGCGGCTGACACAAAAGAGCGTACGTTCCCTATGAGTATTCTCCAAACTGGTGCTACGCTGAAGATTAATTGTTAAATAAATTAGTAAAAAAGTAAAAGTATTTTACAAAAGTATTCTCATAGCTTCATAATGTTATGGTTTAACCACTGATGGCAGATGGAGTGCTTTAATGACGTCTTTCATACTTTTCTGGGCCAATACTTGAGGTAGAGGTGATTGCTACAAATCATATTTTTTTTTATTCTGCTGGATCTATCTGCTGCTTTTTTACAATGTCATTCATTAGATTCTTTTTTCAACCCTCTCAACACTGGGATTCCGCTTTTGATGCTTGGTCAGGGCCGTTTTGCATTGGTTTTGACACACAGAATTACCCTTTTGCGTCATTTTTCAACGTGAAGGGCCATTTTTTTCTATTTTTTTTGTCTTATTTTAATTATTTGCTAGCATTTCTAATGTATATATGTATAAATGTATACTTTCATTGCAGCACCTAACACCACCCCAACCACAACCAAAGCTGATTTGGATTATTAATCCTTTTTGAATAAATAATGATGGTAGTTGCATCTGGCTGTTATATCTTGTGTTTTATTGAGAAATGGTAGGTTTAACGGCAGGGGTTGGGTTATGTGCTTATAAATGTATAAATAATGTAATATAAATAAAACTTTTGCGACTGTTTACACTGAAAATTCAAACCCCAAAACATGTAATAATGACAATATCATTACTACATATATAATTTAATTATGATGATAAAATTCACAGAATCTCACGTTGCCATGTTGATGCCTTTAATATTTAAAGCAACGGATAAGCCTGAAAGCCAAAAAAATGATGCTAAAGGGGTACCCCGTGTGTTAAAAACTGAGGCAAAACTGGCCTGACCAAGCAGCAAAATGTGACAAGTTGGGGTGAGACCACGTTGGCTGGTTTGAATCCTATGTACTGATAGAAAAGAGGTATCCAAAACACATCAACTGGACACTGAGGTTCCTCAGGGATTGGTTCTTGGACCCTTCCTCTTCTCCACATACACAACATCACTAGGATGACGACCAACTGATCTTAAAAAAACACATTGCAAAGACTGCTTGGTCTTCCAGATTTGCATTACACAACATCAGAAAGATGCCCTTTCTTACAGAGCATGCTGCACAACTTCTTGTCCAGGCCCTGGTAATTTCTAGGTTGGACTACTGCAATGCTCTTCTGGCTGGACTTCCTGCAAGCACAATCCAACCTCTACAAATGATTCAGAATACAGCACTGCAACTGGTCTTCAATGAGCCCAAAAGAGTCCATGTTGTACCTTTCTTTATCTCCCTGGACTGGCTACCGGGTGGCAGCTCACATCAAATTCAAGATGCTTGCTTACAGAACAGCCACAGGCTTAGCACCTGCCTACTTCCACTTATTATTACAAATCTACATACCTTCCAGAGAACTCGTGGGACACTAACAGAATGGCTCAAAATTACTCTCTGGAACATTCTTGTTCACCATTCCTGGCTGGTGGAAAGAACTTCCCACCCTCTCTTCGACGCTGCTTGACCTCATTATACATTTATATTTATTTTTAAAAAATCCTTTTAATTGATTCCTTTCCCTTTCCAGCTTGTACATATTTGAACAGCACTTGAGGCTTTCTGTTTGCCTCTTTAAGGTAAATCTTTATGGTAAACTTGTTTATTCCCTATTTGTAAGTCGTTTTGGAAAAAAGCACCTGCCGGTTTACATACAGAATATCATAAATTGTGTTCCGAAGATGAGCAAAGCTTTTATGGATTTGAAAGAACATGGGGGTAAACGATCACTGACTGATCACTGAACGCTTTCATTTTGGGGTGGAGTAACCCTTTTACTCAAGAGTGACGTGCACTTACGAAAAAATATGGTTGTTTTGAATTTCTGAATAATGTGTAAAATGTTGAAATGGCATATCAAGCCAAAAGCACATTGTATTTTGGGATACTCATTTCATTGCTTTCCCATCTCTTGTTCCCTTCAGCAAAAGCAGGATGCCTCAGTGAGCGAAACACCTGATTATCAGCGCCTGTTACCCAGTGAGAGGTGCCTTAAGGAGCCATCCATGACTTCATCAGACAGCCAGAGTCAGCCAGACTCGAGTCACAGCAGCGCTGACTGGCTGGAGCGCACCAGTCAGGAGGAGTCCATACCAGAGCAGCTGTCCGTCTCCAGCCCCTTCAATCTCAGCATCACGGCCACCTTCAACTGTCAGCTGAACCCCACGGCAGCGTCCTGCTCCATCCCTCTCAATACATCTGCTCGGACATCCCATGTTGAAGCTCCGGTGCCGCTTTCTCAAGAAGAGGTCTGTGTATCCTGCCAGCAAGAGGACGGCAAAGAAGCTCTGCAGTCAGTGCAGGAGAGTGGCCTGTGTGTCTTCTGATTGGGCTGATCGAATGTACAGTATACGTTTCGATAAATGCACTTACGAGTTCCTAAATGCAATCTGATGTTAAACTGAAAAAAAAAGACATATATTGCATTATTGCAAAGAGAATTAAAACACTTTAAAATGAAAATTGGTTGACTCCCGGGCCATCCAGGATGTAGATGAGTTCCTGGAAACAGATTTGGAGAAATGTAGCATTACATCACTTGCTTACCTATAGAGTGAATGGATGCCGTCAGAATAAGTCCAAACAGCTGATTAAAACTTCTCTATAATCCATTCCACTCCAGTCCATCGATTTTTCAAAAAGCTGTGACACAAACGCATCATTGGTCGCATATTTTTCACTTTTTCTGCCGGAGCGTGCCGAGCGCTGAGCACTGATCATTCAGGCGTTTGTTTTTCTCGCTGCTGAGTTCAACTTTGGGTAAAAATGCTACACTCTCACTGTCACTTTCTAGTCAGCCAACCAGTCAGAATAACGGAGGTGCGGGACTACCAACAGCAAGTGAAGTAATGATCATTTTTTTCAAATGTGGCCCAATTAAAAATGTATTATGTTTATTATGTAAGTCTGACATGTAAAATGTGCGTTTTTCTCTGTCCAATGTTTGTATCTGAAGAGCGGTATTTAAAGGCAGATTTAGTTTTGTTTGGGGTAAATTGCATTTACACATGATTGCTTGCACGCCTAAAAAAAGTAATAATTTGGATTAGACAAAGTCTGTTGCCCAAAACTCACCAAATAGGTTAAGTTGATGCTTATCATTTAAAATACAAATATTGCCCCTACTGACATAAAGGTCGACCACGACCACAAATAAATAAATGAATATTTTTTATATATGTATATACATGAAGCTAGTGCCTCCCAGTGGTAGGTAATTTCTCTACCTCCATTTCCAAAGATGTTTCACTGTCTATATTTTAATATTTTGTCCTATCATTTATTGTAAAATAGGTACAGCCTTCTATTACAGTGCAGGTTGTCCAATAGTTTTAGATGTTATATATCTAAAAAAATTTAGATATTATATCTGAAGATGAAGATTCAGCATTTTGTATATTTCATTGCCAAGTATATAGTCAAATGTTATGGCAGACTATGTATATACTTTTTTTTAAAAAAAATGTTTATGTTTTGAACATGTAAAGATTTTGTTTTTTGTACAATTTTTGTATATGCACTTTATAAAGCACAGTTCTATTAACTATTGTTATCTGTATACATTTTTTATTATCATGGTATTTGTTATTTTAGCATTGCATCACTTGCTCAGCAATGGATCCTCAGCAGTGAACGGGTGCTTTCATAGATTTTAATTTTGAATTTTATTTATGTATTTCCCTTTACAGAAATCTCATACTCTGGCAACTGTGCAAACTATATGTAGTCAAGACCGAACCGTGGTTCTTCTCTTCAGAACATCCATTACATAGATGCTGTTGGTAGACCACCAGCACAAAAAGCAGTTTAAGATTAAAGCATCTTTAATATGAGGTTGGTGGAAAGCCTCCAGCGGTGGATCAATACAGGTGTTAACCGACTTAAGGAATCACAGAGAAGTATCTCTTTAGAAGCTGATTAAATATTGATCATGCCCTCTACGGCTGTTGTGAAGGTTGCTGTACTCCCACGCCGATATCACACTGTTCACTTGAGCTGTGGAGTGTGCTGCTTTCTTTTTCTGAACGTGGAACAAAGTCTTCTGTAAGCCACAGTCTGTTTGTTGTGGGATTGGTTCAGGAAACCTGGTTTTCATTTGTAGGTTATTGAGTAATTGCTTGATTTATTCAGATTTAGAGCAGAAGTATGCAAGTATGGGAATCTAAAAGCACTTTTTTGGACACAGTCACACTTTTATGATTCTCCTTTTTTCACTTATTATTGTCTCTTTTATGTATACATTTTATTGTTTTGCCATTGTCCCAGACTTTCACTAGAATATGAATATATATATATATATATATATATATATATATATATATATATATATATATATATATATATATATATTTATATTAATTAAAATGATCACATCTATGAATAATTGTGATATTTGTGTGAATGCAAATTGGACATTGTTATTTTTAGTCTTTCAATTTGAAAGTACATTAGAAAAAACTATATATTTTTTGTGTTTTTTTATATATATTTTTTGTATAATAATAATGAATACACATATGTATATGTATACAAAAAAATATATATATATATGTGTGTGTGTGTGTGTGTGTATATATATATATATATATAATGTATATGTATGTGTGTGTGTGTGTGTGTATATATATATATATATATATATATATATATATATATATATATATATATATATATATATATATATATATATATATATATATGTATGTCTATGTATATTATAATTTTATTTTGTGCTAATTTATTAACACATAGTTCCTTTTATTTTCAGAGAACAAATGATGAATTATAGAATAGAAGAAATCTATTACAAAGTGAGACGTGAGGTGGTGTCAGAAAATGTGGGCACATGAGGAACAAGATGGATTTTTTTGAAAGTACTTTGACAATAATAAGGACAGTAATTCAGTTATACAGCTGACCAGTGATGCACCAGACAACCTTGAGCAAACCTTGTTCTGCCGATCTGTGGCCTTCATTATAGGAAGAATATGAAAGTTAGAAAAACATATTTCATGAAAAAACTAAAAATCGATTTTATGAAGTCTAGTTTAGGGCTAGTTTTGCACTGTTATATGTGTATATGTATATATGTATGTGTGTATGTATGTATGTATATATATATATATATATACATATATATATGTATATATATATATATATATATATATATATATATATATATATATATATATATATATATATATATATATATATATATATATATATATATATATATATATATATATATATATGTATGTATATATGTATGTGTGTGTGTGTGTGCCTTCAGAAAAAAAAATCCACCACTGGACATTATGAGTGGACAGCTTAAATAAACTCATGTGAAAGTTTATTTTCTAACAAAGCCACTGATGCATATCGAAACCCCACAGGTGCTCGGCAAGTTGCGTTCTCCATTCAAATCCATCCCTGTTGAGAAAGCATAGCAATGTGTTCAAATCACAAGTGTTATGATTATGAGTAAGCAAACAGCAGAGATATCGTTCTGTTGGTGGGAAATGGCTTGTTTGCGCTGCGCCCTGTGACAGGAAATCCTGACATCAGGTTGAGGTAGAGAAGCAAACCAACGGCCTACCCATGAAAGCACATCACTTCTCCAATTCAATGTATGCAAGCTATGAATGAATTCTGATAGCATCTTTGTCGCATGGTTTCATAATGAACGAATGGTGTGTTGCACATATTATTTGCTCTGCACTGTGAAATGCACACAATCGACAAAAACCACAGAACACACTGAAACTACACAAATAAACAGGGACCAGTGTAGATGAATGTGTCTAACAACTGCAGGAAATTTATGAATCAGCAGTCCTTCTTGTAAAGTGCATGGGGACAGGTGTTGAAGACATCTTTATTTCTTTTTGCTTTGTTAAATGTGTTTTGGCACATTCAAACCACGAGCACCAGAATAACTCAGCACAAGGTTTGCTGGTGAAAGTTTAGCTTCTAAAGTGAGACGGGAGGTAGTGCTGGGAAATGTGGGCACATGAGCAAAAAACACCTTTCCTGAAACAAACAAACAAAAAATATGTTTTATGAAGTCCAGTTTAGGGCTATTTTTGCATAAATATAATGTAAAAAAAACCCCAATGCATAATTAGAACTACCACTGCAGTAAAAAAGTATTTATTAAAAGCCCTATATAAATTAAAGTGAAACGCATAAATAAAGATGCGTAAAGCATAAAATCATTTATTCATGCATTTACGTATTCATTTATTTATGCATTTATCTGTGCATTGAATTATAGAATTATGCATTTAACAACTTATTTATATATATTTGAACATTTATTTATTTGGGGGTTTATAGGAACACAGATTTGTTTAATGACATGGGTATGACAGAGGTATTACAGTTTAATTTGAAGGTGGGTTATGAGGATACTGCCAATGTCACATAATGCAAAAAGATAAAAACACATACTAAAAGTAGTTTTTATGAAGGTTTAGGTTTAGGGTTGGTGTAGGGCGATAGCACATACAGTCTGTATAGTATGGAGAGTCCTCACAAATGACAATGTGTGTGTGTGTGTGTGTGTGTGTGTGTGTGTGTGTGTGTGTGTGTGTGTGTGTGTGTAAAATTACATTGATGTCTATACAGCTTATATGCAGTGCAGATTAAGAAATAAATTAAATTAAAATATGTTACGATTCTTTCTGATCATCTTATAATTATTTTTAGATGCTTTCTTTAATATACTAGTACAAATACTACCATGATGTATAAATGCATTTGCATTTATTGCAGTAATTGTCTTTTAATTAATTTTCTCTCTCTCTTATGTATTTTATTTTAAAATATTGCTAGAATACGATATGGATTATATAGTATTATATATTAATTTAATCATTATTTTCTTTATTAATAATTATTGATTTATTTTGAAATAAACATTGTACTACCATTTGATAAACAAACTAAAACATGAAAAATAAATCTAAATATACATTTTAAAAACTTTAATATATATCAAACAAATAATCACAATTAACTTCATCCAAAATAAAAGTTTTAGTTTACATTATATGTGTGAGTACTTTGTACATTTATTATGAATAAATAAATACATACACATAAAGTATATATTATTTTATAATATTTACAAGTTTTACATTTATATATTAATATTCTTATAATTATTATATAAGCATACTTTTTAAATATATAAATGCACGTATTTGTATTTATATATGCATAATAAATAAACACAGTATACAAACATATTATGTAAACAAAACCGTTTATTTTGGATGAGATAAATCGTTTGACAGCACTAAATATTTATATAATTAACAATTATTTATTGTGTGTGAGTGTGTTATAATTTATAATTGTAATATTTAGTATGTAATTTCAATGAAGACTATATATCTGGACAAAAGGTAACAATTTGCACTGCAGATTAAGAAAACTATAAACTACATTAAAAATATGCTGTGATTCTTTCAGATCATTGGTTTGTTTTTATCTGTTAATTATGTTAGATAAAATAGGACTGCTTAAAATGATTGCTTCAGATGTTTTCGTTAATTGAAACAATTTACTAGTGTGCTGAACTAACTGTATAAAATCAAATATCGGGTCGACCTACAAACACACGCCAGCAGAGTGCGAGCAATCACTGATATTATCATATGCTCATTTCTGCCCATGATGAGGAAGCCAGGACCGTACCATCACAGAAGCGGGAAGGATTTACCTTCACCAGTGTACAAATGTCTTATATCCTTCACGAATCCAGCTCAGATGACAAACCCAAATGAAAAGTGCGTGCATTACTTAATTCCTAACAGCACGAATCAAATTCCCGAGAGAGCTGTCTTATCTTGCCATCTGTTTGTGTGCGTGTGTGCGTCTTCTGTGGAGTTGGTTCGCTCCGTTGCTGTGCGCCTCTGGATCGAGAGTAGAGCAGAGCGATTGAGAGGAGCTGCGCGTGCGGTCGCTCTTCAGCTTTGAACGATCTGACCTGATGAAAATGTTTCATTAAAACCACGACCTGCTCTTTCAATTATGTGACAGTCGGTTGTTTCCACTGCACAACGAGTCTGGACCGGATAGGGTAAGCGAATGAAGTGAGAATGTCAGTTTTTGGAGAGGACCGAATAGATAGAAAATCTGTTTACACATCCTGCTAGCTGGCTAATTATTTAGCAGCCGGCTTGGATAAACAGTAAAAAGAAAACAATGGAAAACGAGAAGAGAAATGGTTTGAAAAGCCGTTGTTTAAAACGAAGCAGTGATGTTCCATAACTTTTTGCAATTGCCATGGTGTACATAAGCTTTTTGATGTGTAAACCGCTGATTTAAAAGGAGTTAACTAACGTGAAAGTCTGTGGTGACAGTATTTATAACCTAATTTAGAGAGTCAAAGTGTTTAATTTTTAATTAAAATTATATTTTGATATTTTCAGGTTTGATGTATTGAATTCAGTGGACGTCTGTGTTGACTGAGTGGCAGCGTGTAAATTAAACGGTTTTGTAATGTTTTTAATTAGTAAGTAGCAAGGGAATATAATGTTAACATATTTTCTTTCTTTTTTTTAAATTGCGTTAAGTAATTTTTCTATTTATATACGATTATGGGGGCCCAAAGCTATGATAAAATAAAGAATATATATATGCATAGAATAATAATTGAAAAATATAAAAAGTATAAATAAAGAAAATAAAAAATGAATATAGAAAAAGGAAAAGGTATTGCTAAAAAGATTATGATTTATATAAAGACATTCATCCATCTGTTCATTCATTCATTCAAGCAAGGTTGGGTCTCCATACAAGATTTTAGTTGATTTTTAGTTAAGTTGGTTGTGTCTGCATGACATCTGTATAATTTTTTTTTTTTTTTTAGAAATGAATGTCCTTAATTAACCAGGGTGTATCCTTTCACACACTTAAATGAAAAAGTAATTATTTTTTTAATGGGCTTGATAAGGTACTTTTGAATCTTGCAGAATAAGACCAGTAAATAATTAGATTTCAGACGGTTCTCTTTTTAATTAAGGAGTACCACATTTTTTTTGTCTACTTTCAGTTAGATTTAACTGCATTTGCTCATCAGTTTATGATAATTTAAGACAAAGTCCATATCTGAAGCTTTTATACCTGATCATCTGAGAGTCTAATATCAAACTTCAATATCAAAATATGCTCATTGCCGTTGTCTTTACAGTGTCTTTTTTTTTTTTTTTACTTGCGCTCTTTTTCAGGAATCAGTCTAGGAACATTTTTAAACCTCAGAGAGTAAAGCTGATTCAGAGACTCAGGGTTAGTGCGTCCTGCTCCCTGCACAGTGCATGACCGACCCCTCCATAGATTCAAATGGCTTGCTGTCTGAAGGACGAGCTCTTGTGTTCCATTTGTCTGAGCATTTATCAAGACCCTGTCAGTTTCGGCTGCGAGCACTACTTCTGCCGTAAGTGCATCACTGAGCACTGGAGCAGACAGGAGCATCACGGGACGCGAGACTGCCCCGAGTGCAGGAGGACCTTCACGGATCCCCTTCTGTCCCCCAGCCTGAAGCTCTCTAACATCGTGGAGAGGTATGCCGCTTTCCCTCTGGACGCCATCCTGAACGCCCAGAGGAACTCATACCCGTGCAAGGACCATGAAAAGGTCAAGCTCTTCTGCTTGAGTGACAAGAGCTTGGTGTGCTTCTTCTGCGATGAGCCTGCCTTACACGAACAGCACCAAGTCACCACCGTTGATGAGGCCTATGAGGAAATACAGGTCTGTTTGTTTTGGGTTATTTAGCTCTTACTGTTTTCATTGGCATATTATGTGATGATAATCTCACATGTTTGCAGTCCTTTTTATGGGTTAGCGTTCCAGGGCTCAGGGAAGGTCAGTTGTTATCCGTCATTACAATAACTTAAGGGTGACATAACGCAATTTATTTAGATTTGAAAAAAAATTGCTGTTGACATTGGGAGGGTTTCTGATTACCATGATCAAGAATGAGTTGTGGATTTAGTGCCCAAACCCACATTGCATTTATTTACAATTGCAGATATTTGTTTATGAGTCTTATTACCATTTTCATAAAACGGTTAGCGCTGTTTGCTTTTCTCTTCAGTTTATCTGTTACAGTAGACGAGCATATACGCTATTGTTTTTCTTTTTTTCATCTCTGCTTGGAAATGCATGGGGAAATTAGTGAAGAAATACGCTTTCACGAGTTCATTTTCTAGATCTGTTTAGTTTTACTCTTATTATTGGCAGAAGCCTGTAATATCTGCGTTTGTTTAATCCAAACAGCTGTTCTGGAGAGATATTAATGAAGCGCGTCCCAGTTATTTACCTTACGAGCTTAGAAATGGTGTTGAAAATGTACTCCCCCACCCCACCCCCTCACTGTACTAGTTTTATAATGATTCAGTTTTGCATTTAGGTTTTTCGAGAGCATTCAGGGCTTCATGTTGTTTGCCTCGAATGCTTTTCATGTAACTTATTTAGTCGAGGCAGGCCTCTTTGTTAGGATCTCTTTGTTCACAGTACTTCCTGGTCTTTACCACTAGTCATCGCCGGTCTGTAAATACTGTTCTTCAGAAGTAACATGCCTTTTATAAACTGCTGATTGTAGACTGCAAGAATAGGTAACATTTTATTTTGCTATTTCCTATGTTTATTTGGTTTGCGCAAATGCACGCTCACTCTTGAAGCTTAATTTATCATACTTGTTCAAAGGTGCCAATTTTTGTGTATTGATGTTTTTTTGCTAGTGTTAGATTAATGTATACAACCAATGGACTTTTGCATTTCACAATTATTACACAAGCATCACAAGCTTTCCCCCTCATCTGTCCAGTGCATAACTCTTTTCAATTTGAGTAAATATATGTGTAATTTAATATAATTAAACCAAGCAGATTCTACAATAAAATTTGTACATTTATCTTAAACATTTAGTGTCATTGCTGCGAGGCTCTACTGGCATTTTTCTTTGTAACACAATAAATAATGGATGCATGCAATGATATAGATGGAATCGCAATACCAAGTTAATTTTGTGCCTGTTGCCACAAATAGACCCGCCTTTTATCTTAATGGACTCTATAGTTTGGCATATTGGCCATTCAGCACATCCGCCTGAGGTCTGATAACACATCAGAGGTGGCTTAAAGTGACACTTGCATTTAGTGTGGCTTGGCCTTATCTGTAGGACTTTTTTATTGTCTGGAAGTGAGTAAGTGCTTGAGATTAAGATAGGAAACAGCATTGACACAGATGCAATTAAGCCCAAGTGAAGTGTTTGAGTGGAACAGCTTCATACGTAACTTTAACTAAGAAGACGTTCACTTTCGAACATGGGCATTAGGTAACATCGTAATGTTGCTTGTTTGTAATAACTAAACTATGCGGAAGTCCTATATCCGCAAAGTTGCTTTCTCAAGTGAAAAATGGACTTCGAAATGTCTTGATTTGTTTCTTACAAATGGGCAGCTTTTTACTTAAGACATTAATCAGATGACTCAAGTGGTGTGGATTACTTATGGATTATGGTGATGTTTTTATCAGATGTTTGGACTCTTATTCCGATGGCACCCATTCGCTGCAAAGGATCAATTGGTAAGACAATGACGCAATGCTCCATATCAATTCCCATGAAGTAACCTTTATCTTGGTTGGCTTGAGGGCGATTACATTTTAAGCAAATTAAAATTTTTGGAAAAACTGTTCCAATTTTTGGTCAAATGAACTTCTTCAGAGACCTTCACCTTTTTGCAGTCAGCACAGCGAAGGGTTAAACACGTCTAAACTCTTGTTGGGGAATTAATAGGAGCAACATGCTGCAGTTGTCAGACAATTAGCAATGGCCTCCTTAGAGACACTCTCCAGGGACAGACTTTATTCCGTTCCACATCTTTTAAGATGCACACATCGAGGGACACGTTTTTAAATGGCTCAGAGATACACACTGAAAGCCTCCTTCAAGAACAAATACTCCCCATGAGAAACTGCATACTCGCTAATGCCAAGTGTGTACTTTATACACACGTTTTTCTGCAATTTACTCCCAACACCACAAAGAGCAAATTGCTAGGGAATTCCTGGGCAGCTCTTGGGTGCAAATGAAACTGTTTATCCTCAACAAAGCCCTTTGGCTAAATGAGGTAATGTGTTGGAGTGTTGGATGGGGTTTCATAAGATGTGGCATTACATGGGAATCAATAAAGCACTTGTGCGCTTTATTCTGTTAGCAATAACATGAGAAAAGCGTAGCAGAGCAGCTTCTTTCTTTTGCTGTTAGACCAACTTTCATTTTGTGATAAATTATGCCAAATTGTACGTTTTGAATTAATGTATTCATCATAAGCAGTGGCAGGTGCAGATTTTTTTTTTTCAGATACATATTTTACTTACTAACACTGACTAATATGATTGTGCACGGTAGCCATTGGTTTTGGAACTTGACTATGCTTGGTTTATATTATTATATATTATATATATGTTTGTTATTTTCTGGCATTGTATTTTTTTTATTTTGAAAATTAAGAACTTATTGCTCTTTTTTTCAGTAACCCCTTTTTCATTTTAATCTTAGGAGCTCCTCTGAAAATGATATGCTTTTTAAGCTCATATAGCTGTTGCTGTTTGTTTGTAGTCTGATGTTCCCGGCATCCAGATGTCTCTGGTATTAAATGACACTAATTTCAGTATACTAGTGTATTAGATTTATTTTTTAAAGACTATCATACACAGGCGGCACAGATCTGAACCTCCATCAACAAATGAGTTGCCAAGTCGACAAAAGATCTCTCTACTTAGACTGAGTGTGAATGTGTTTCAGTGAGAATAGAAGGCTC
This sequence comes from Puntigrus tetrazona, assembly GCF_018831695.1. Taxonomy (NCBI): domain Eukaryota; kingdom Metazoa; phylum Chordata; class Actinopteri; order Cypriniformes; family Cyprinidae; genus Puntigrus; species Puntigrus tetrazona. The sequence goes on from NC_056709.1 coordinate 5,818,060, forward strand.
ATTGTACTGAAACAGACTTAAGCGGTCATGTTTTATTTGAAGTGCCACTGTTCAATGCTTTTATTAGATTTAATTGATGGTCAGTTGTCTGTGGATAGCAGCTTTGACGATATTCTGTAGTCTGTTTTTAGATTGAAATATTACCATTGGCTGACCACTTTAGCAGATTACTTGCATAAATGCTATATTGTATGATGACATGTGTATTTTAGCATCATATTAGCCATCTGCCAGCATGCTCTTCTTCAATATTGTGGAGAGCATCAACTTGTTTCTTCAGTTGTATCTGTAGTTAAAAAAAAAAAAAAAAAAACATTCTCTTTTCTCACGCTTCATCAGTCTCCCTCTCTCGTAGTCTACGTCTGTCTATCTTTCTCTTTCTTTCTTTTTTTCCCGCTTTTCTTATTCATGCCCCATCTCTCGTTGTAATGACACCTTTGGAGTTCAGACACCTCTGTTTCAGCCAGTGATTGAGTAGAGGCTGAGGGAAATAGGCTGCTGGGAAGGGAAATAAAAATTCTGTGTGTGTTCCACCAGCGCTGCAGACCCGTGCCAGATATGAAACGTTATTTAGCCGTGATGACCACGTGTGTTTACTGCTTCTTGTTTTACGTCATGCAATTTTGCATTGGCGCAGAAAAGTGCTTCTTATTGCAAGTGAATAAGAAAACTCTGTTTTACCAAAAGAATAATCCTATTACTTTAGGTCTGTTTTAATAATTAAAGGGGTTATATGATGCTACTTAAAAGTTACATTTTTTCTAAAGGTTTTTAGGTTTTGGTCTCCCATAGTAGCATTTATTTGAATCATGATAAACACACTTACAACCACACATATAGCACCTCAATAACATGAAAAATGTATAAATATAAGATTTTTAGGTATCCTATTTGTATAAAAAAACTGATCGATTGAAAAAGCTATCTGAAGAAAAAGCTATCTTGTTGCATACAGTGTTTCTCCTCTTTAGTTTGAAGCAAACTGAAATCAGTGAGTAATTAGTGCTCATCTCTCGATTTGCGCTTCACCTTGGACTTCAGCGCTGTTTAGTGCTCGTGTGACAGAGTAAACTGCTCTAAACCTGCTCTAGTGATCTTGCGCTGTGCTGCGCTTTGAGCTTTGGTCCGATAAGCGATCTATGTGGCGATATTCAAATGAATCGCTCCGTTTAATTCCTCGTTTGGCGCATAAACATTATATCAAACAGTTATCGAACTCCTCGTATGGTTTTATCAAGGAAAATTATATTGTTGTCGAATTATTGCCCACAGGATTTTGTCCTAACAATCCAAAGTCCAAATAATAAATAAGCAACAGTGCCTTGTACTCCTCTATTACTGACGAGTTCGCTGCGTTATGTCCAGCTAAAAAAGTGCTAAAGCGGCGCTCTCGTGTGTGAGAAGCGGGAGCTGATGGCAGCGGGTGGTCAGTGTTGATATTGCTGGCGGCCCACCACAAATAAAACAACGTATGAGCAACACTGCCTTTGTACTCTCATAGGTTAACAAAACTGTCGTCCCTAAAATGTGTTGCACAAATTCACACAAATCGAGCTGCTCTGCTGTAAGCAATCTTAATACTTTCTAACTGCATTTACTTTAGGCCAAACAAAGCGCTCTTGCTCCTGACATGGCTGCATCAACACTCCTGTGGTTACTGAAATCACGATTTTTTCCTTTTGCGTGAACATTAAATATTACCACATTGTGACGTAGACATGTGATAGCGTGTTTTCATTAACTCTGTTTGAATCAGCTTTCTCTTTTAGATAAAATAAATCTTTTTGTAGGAGATTTTTGTAGCTACATACCACCTTTTTTATAAAGTATCACATGATAATTAATTCACTCCGATGCCCATTTGTTTCTTTGTCAGAACATATTTTGAGAAATTTTGCACTGCATTACATGCGTATACAGCAAATGGGTGCCATCAGCATGAGTCTAAACAGCTGAGTCTAAAACGTCACAGTATTGCACATGAAATCCTGCCCAAAAAAACGAAACCACAATCCATAATTCAATTCCTCCAGTGAAAAGGTCCATTCTCTGTCGTCAACAAAATCTGCCCTTTTTTGCTTGTATACGATGCTTGATCTCTGCATATTTCTCTGCTGATTCAAAAGAAGTTGACTTTGCACCGGAGATGGCTATATTTGGATTAGGGATTAAAAATGCAAATATTGATAAACATTATGATTTCTAAATGCCGCAGTATTTCTAAAGTGTTGCTTAATGTTAGTTCATGCTACTAATGTGAACAAATGAAGCCTTCTTATAAAGTGTTACTGGAATAAAAATGTCTGTTCTTTAGGGTTGACTACTAAAAACCAGTTCCGTTTTATGAATTTTCACTTATTTTTATGTCTGTTAAACACTAAACCTTGACTGTAAATCTTTTGTTTTTCAGTTACTGAATCTACAGAGTATAAGAGAGTTTTAGCTAATTTATAAGTGAAGATGAGAAAGACAATAAATAAAACATTTGCTACGTCACTTGTTGCTACATCAATGTCTTTTTTTAATGAATTGATCAGAAAGGATCCCAAAATCTGTGTCAAACTCATTAGTTACTGGTTTTAATCAGTCAAAGAGGTAAATCGTTCATTCTTTTTACTATATCAAACTCCATATGAAATGAGAACTGAACTGCTTGTAACGTGTAATTCTTCGTAATTACTTCATACATAACATGCAGATAAAGATTCACTTTTTCTCATAATAAATGGCACTTCACAAAAATGTTTAATTTTTGAAAAGAAAAAAAGCATTACTAAAGTACTACAAGAATGGAATTATTAAATAACTTGAAGTGCTGTGCTCAATTGTGTATGATTCCCATCTTTGTTCTCCTCTCATTTGTAGTCTGTGCCGTCTCGGCAGACTTATTAGTGCTGCTTACGTGATGTTTTTATGCCAGTGAGCTTTTCACAAAGTACATAATCAAGGATTCTGATGCAGGCAGGTCTAATTGGAGCAGTTTTCAGCTGCCCAGCAAGCTTGTGTCGAGCGATGAACATATGTCGGCTCTCTCTGCTGGGCCACACAACGCTGTGAGATCTGGATTTTGCCTGTTGCAGTATATGGTTGCCGTTCGCGTAATCTCCTTAACTTCGCATGCCTCACCCCTTTGACCTTTTAGACTTGTGGGATGCGGCAACAGCATCTGCTGACAGGCGTTTGCTCATGCACTCCCCTCGGTCATTTCTTCTCCATCCCAGGTGCTTATGTTACATTCCTGATGCACTTGTACATCCGTGTTCTCTGTTTTAATAGCCGCTATAGGGGATAGCGATGTTTAGAACTGTAGTGTTTGCTTCGGGGGAAAGAGGGATTTCATTGCCAACTAATGCATTTTTAGCCTTGAGGGGACAAGGCTTTTCTTAATGTCCTTGATGCGGGCTGTCAACAAGCACTTGCACTCTCTCGTTTTGTGGCATTTCCTGTTTCTTTGTAAGCAGATTATTATATTTGAGTTCTGACCTTTGCAAATGTTTTGATGGAGGCAGGTCGACCTTTATTTTATGGCATTATTAGAAGTGCGTTTACCATTCAGGAGTTTTTGAAAACTCTCTCATGCTCAGCATTTATTTGATCAAAAATAAAATCACAATTTAAAATAATGGTTTTCTATTTTAAAAGCTGAATTTTCTGCATCACGTAATCTTTCAGAAATCATTCGGATATGCTGATTAGTGATCAAGAAATATTGTCAATATTGAAAACAGTTGTGCTGCTGGTCATCATGTTTTTTTATAATTTTCTGCAAAGAACTGTGTATTTGAGATCTTTTGTGCCATTTATAAATGCTGTTAATTCCAATTTTAAATAATTGAATACATCTTGATGAAGTAAAATTATACCTATTAGTACAAAGTTAAAAATAAATAATAAAAAATTTGAATAATTAATAATAATATTACAATGATTTACTGGCCCCTGAATTGTTGTGTATATTGAGTTGGTAAATTTTTGTGATCAGGCAAAAATGTCTATCAAGGTAACTGGCATGTGTTCAAATTGGTCATTGTCATTATAAAGTATGATATGGTACCGAATATGGTTTTTCTGGGGGCTGATACCGATATCAGGGACTAAAAAAGGCAGATTTGGATATAGCGATTTTCTTAATGTGTATATCATAATACAGGGTATTTAATAACAAACTTTATGATCTAAATTGAGCCTGACGTCAGTGCACTTAACATCACTTCACTTACTAGAAATAACTTTAAAACACTATAAGTTATAAAAGTAAAAATCTAAAAATTAAAATTTAAATAAAAAAGGTAACTGTAGGGCAACAAGTTACTGCCAATCCACCAGGGTCAGGTTTATGTTGGAAGCACAGTTTTTCCAAATGTCAACTAAAATGAACATATAATAAGAATCAATTGTATTTTTTGTATTTTGTATCAATTGTGCATTTTCTGGTAATCAAATGAACAACATGAGGATTTGTATTTAAATAATGTTTTTACAGTTTATTATTCAGAGGCCCAATGTTGCAATTTGATTTGAGAGTTTACAGGCATTTTAGCAGATACCGATATATCTGCAACAGGCTCATATCAGCCGATTAAAATTGGCAAAACAATATATTGGTCAGCTCTTTTATTAAAGTCTTCGAAATCGTTTGTTTGGGTTTGAGTCTACTAGTGGCTGGATTTCTGCTGCACTCTGCATGCGTTTGCTGCACTGCTATTCTAAAACCGGAATTCTGTAGAAAGCACTGTTATGTGACATAATTACTTCATGTCTCTTCCTGTTATCCTCATGCTTGTGGAAATAATCATTTCCATTTTATGTAGCTGGTCTTGTAACTTAATGATTCTGTTTGTTAACTAGCCTATATTAAATGGATTAACCTTTAACTAACATGAGCAATGCATTGTAACAGTATTTAAAAATGTTTGTTAGTTAAGTGTTAGTTAAATAACATTAAATGATACAACTTTTGATTGTAATAATGTATTGGTAAATGTTGAAATCAGCATTAAGGTACACATTGTATTGTGTACTAAGACCGGCGGAATATAAAAAGTTTTCAAGGCAGATATGTTTAGGATTGTACTAGTATTTCGGCATAATTATTGTCTATGCAGGGTCAGAAAGCTCTCAGGTTTCATCAAATTGGATTTCATAGAGACAGCGATAGAATCAGGAAAGTTTCACAAGCTGAGACTCAAGCTCGTCGTGCCCTAAGCGTAACAGCGATATGTTGTGATATGATATGGTGCCTACCTGGTCTCATGGCATTAACGTACCATGGTGCACTTTTTAAGGGAGACACAAAATACGTACCAACAAGTACATATCACTATAGTTTCCAAAACAAATGAACACTACAATAAAACTCAGACACTATTGGTTATTAGTTTTGATTAATAAAGCTTAATATTCGCATATCACGTTATGACTTGAAAACAATGTTAATATGCTGGGCTATTTGAAAACTGATGCTTTTAAGCATTACATCACACACATTCAGCTACATATCTATGGGTTTTCATAGACGGTAGGTTTGTTCGGTAGCTCACAGGGTATAGAGATGTACTTGAGAGGCCACAAGCTCCTGTTTGAATCCTGTCTAAATACGGATTGAAAAAACTGTTCAAATCTGTGTAAAAGGAAGTTGAAATGACATGGTTGCATCAACAGGCACTGTCTAAAAGGCTATCTGCGGCAAATTTTTGAAAAAAAATTTATGACAGGTAAAAAAAGTGTTAAGGACATTTTTGGTGAATATTTAAATTTATGTTAAATCTTAATAGTTAATTTGCTTTGTGGATCACAATAGGGGATCTAGTATTAATTGCCATCTATTCTTTGAAGATGTGTGGGTTGAAAACTTTGTAAGGGAGCTGATTGCTTTACAATGAGTTTTACTTGTTGCTGAAGCCATAATAAGTGAACCCTAGAGAGTCTGTTGGGATGGGTTAATTTGAGATGGCTGTGGCAGGTCTGTTTGCTCTTTGTCTTCTACAACCCTGAGGCCCATTTCACTTGATACAATGTGTGTATGTAGGTGTGTGCGTGGTGCTAGCAGGCAAATGGGTCTAAAATGAGTAATAGCGAGTCATTTTATGGAAATCGTCTTGAAACATTAACTCAAGGCAGTTAGATCAGAACTATATGCTTTCGACACTAAGTACAGGAACCTCAGCTATTATGTATGGTCCCTACATCACCCTGTTTCAAAAAGATGCATTAAAGGCTGGGTGATATATATAACATACTCAATGATTTTGTGGGCAGTATGTGTTTTGCACTGTATTGACAATGTTTATATCTAATTTTTAAATCTCACTCTGGTCTAAGTTTTGATCTTTTTTTTCTGTCCTTGCTGTCGTGCAGCTCCCAGATCACCTGTGATCTGCTCCATACCTTCTGTCTTTGAACCGTCTTATCCTTTCTTCATCCCCCACACAACTACCTTTTGAGAAATGCCAGTTTTTTTTACTTGGTAAGGGACTTTTAAGGAGCTTCTGAGATTGTTACCAAATGATTTATTTTCCCTCAGGGATTCTAACAAATGGAAAGGCAGCGGGTGGTCGGTGAGGAGTTGTCACGTTCACGCAGCATCACAGCCATAGGGAACGGCAGAACGGTCATGTTGCATTAGACACATTACAGGCTTTACATGCTTGGCGGAAGGCCTAATACACAGCGACAAAGCATACAGCTAACATTCTCTAATGCACCGAAGGCAGTAGGAGAGATTGTGACCTGGTGCAACCTTGAACCGAGAACAAGCTGGGATTAGTTACATCTTTAAATGTATTGAAGAAGCTAAAAGAAAATTATGCCATTTGCACAACTCATTCAAATTTGTATTTGGGTCAATGGGACATGAGAATGGGTGAATTATCCCATAAGCTATTATTTTTCTTTCAGCCTGGCTTGTGAGCTACTTGTGTTTTTAATTTAAGGATATATTGAAAGCTTATGTTTTTAATGAATAGTGTTTTTTTGTAATGATTGTTCCATACTGCTGTAGCTTTAAAGAGGTCATATAATGCGATTTCAGGTTTTCTTTTGTGTTTTTTAAACCTTAAACTGCATGAAAAACAGCATTACACCAAATATGCAAAATGTTCTTTTTAGCATTGTCAAATAACCCCTGTATGTCATTTCTGTATTGTATCTTAAATGATTTCATCGCATTACCGTCAAGACTAATAAAGAGTTTATACTCGAATGCAAGCTTAAATTTGCATACAATGTCCACTCTAGTGGTCACATGGATTGTCAGCTCAGTAAATTTCTCTCTGCTGTGGAATTGGACTGTCTGGAGATTCCCTTCCAGCATTTCCTGAAAGAAGTGGATTTGTATGTCATCAGAGAGAAGTGGAAGTGAAAGTAGTAGTCCACTAAACCTTTAAACCTTTTGAAGTCTTTAAACACGTTCTTATGCTGATCCTCAGATACGGGATTGGTTCACGAGGGCAGGTGCTTAGGAAAACGATTACAACCTGTCACTGCTTCAGCTGAGATAAGGCCTTTAGATTGTCACACTTTTCCCTTATGAAACTTCTTGTAAGCCTATCAGAATTAATGTTATCTCTTAAAGCAAAAAAAAAAAAAAAAAAAAAAGCGCTGTATAATATTTTGGCTGCAAATTGGAGATTTTCTTTTGAAGTTGAATACTGTTTGATGCTTTTGTGGAATGCTTGTTTGTTTATTTTTATTCATTTTCATCTTTAAATTAATTTCATTTAGCCCATCTTAGTCTGGTCAGTAGTTCAGGATTACTTGCCCTGTAAACGCTTTCACTTACCCCACAGCAAGAATGTTATTGTAAAATATATTATATACTATAATAGCTGTATTTAAAGTATGCTGAGATTTATCGCCATGTTTTTTTTTTCCGTTTATCTTATTGTTGAGCCCTGCCATGACTATCTGTATACCCGTTTTATAGTAATATATATATATTTTAGTTTCTTACGCTTTTCCCAGCTTTGCCTGTTGTTGGTGACAGACAGTCTTAGCCCCTCTACTAAACCCAGATCTCTAGAGCTCCTGGCCCCTGATTAGGTTTGGGAATCAGCGCAGATTACTGACCATTGTTCTGCGGCCAGCGCTATGCTAGTATGTAATCTCCTCTAATTCCTCCCCCTTGATTAGCTCCAAATTACTCAATTAGACAGCCTGCTGATGGACGCTTATTAGCGCTGCACATCAGAGCATCTCCATGTAGCCATATGTTTGCTAAACAACTTTACCAAGCCGATGGGCGCTGGAATGAAGCAATGCATGTTGCCCTCACTAAAGGACCTCTTACTTTGCGGATCGGTGAAATGTTCCAGGCTACAGGGAAATCATGCCAGACTGCCTGCGGCGAGCCACAGGCCCTGGCCCATGTTTGTGTGTTTCATCTGTGCCCCAGCTGCCCCCTTCATAGCTCCGCACTGTGCTTTGGCATCCAGTTTGTCCATGAGGATCCCTAGCCTGTTTTCAACTTCAGATCGAGGCGGTCCGTTCAATAGCTGAAAGTCCAGCTCCGTGACTTTAGAGAAATATGTCCTACCATTCAATATGCTTGACCCTAGTAGGACGAAAAGGGCTGAATCAAACCTTGCGCTTTTTGCAGATGTTTACAGCATTTGAGAACCTTTATGCATTTGACAAACTGATATTGTCGAACGCTAATCCGAGTAGTTTCACACTCGAGTTTAAGGGTCAGGTTCATGGAAATATTTTAAAAGGAGGAAGTCAAGAATGTTTCTCTTCAGTGCGTCATAAATAGAGCAGTTTTGTCACGCCGTGCCTCATCCAGTGTTGACAACGTAACTGATTATAATAAGATATAATAAGTATTTTGTTGCACTGCTCCACGCTGCTCGCATCAGGTGTGGACACAGTGTTATATTCTTGTATTAAATATTATATTACATTAACAATGTTCGTTTCGGTGGTGATCTAATTGTATGGCTATTCTTAAACAGCTCTACAAAAAAAAAAAAATTCTGAAGATTGCTGTTATAATCATAACATTATACTTGAACAATTAGTAAACAAATTGCAGACTTTGTTTTCTAAAAAATTCTATTCAAAGAGCTCTGCACGAGCTTGCAGTGTATCTGCTTGTTAGCCAGGGTTTAAAGTCCATCTCTGCGCTGAAACATTTTCATGCATTTTATGAAATAAAATAAGAAAATTAAGACAATACTAATGATGCTTATATTAATGACAACAGATCTATTAATAAATTTATTATAACACTCACACATAGTGTTCAAATTGGATTTGGAATTGGACACATAGTGTTCAAATTTTCATAACTTTTTAAATTAAACTTTGCTTTGTTAGTATAGGTGTAGTAAAACTAGACAAAACAATAAAAAACACATTTTGGCTATTTAATTTATTCAGTGGTGAAAAAAATGATGTGATGTTATGGCTGGAGTAACAACATAAAAGCTATATGACAGTAGATAATCTCAGGTGATTATGTGCTTCATTCAAAGTTAAACATGCCTAATATGAGTATAAATATTATATTTCATTGTGAGCGCAGTTCATTTTCCAGAGAGAGCCACCCCCCCACCCCCCATGCACATTTCTGATTGGCTTTGATATTTGATAGACTTTGTTGTCGTATCTCGAGTAGTTAAGACACGGTGTAAGATGTTATTTACTATGATTATTTTTTTTGTTAATAGCTTGATGAGAATTTATAACATTTGTGTATTTTTGGGTTCGGAAAAGGACCTTGACCTGGGATTATTTAAAAGCCCCTGCACTTCAAGTCAGTTGTTTTTGCAGTTTAGCTGAGAAATGGACTCACAGCTGATACGTTCCAAAAGCCGTTTTCATTTCAAAACTGTGGGCTTTGAATACATTTATGTACGATGTTTTAACCAACTGTCCTTAAGGGTGAAGGATGTCATTTTGTTTGGTGCCACTGCTACAGAAATTAAATGGTTCACCTTGAGGAACTAATTTAGAGTTTTTTTTCATCCTGCAACCAGTCTCAGATGACCACTGCAAGGGTCATTGGGCACATTAGACTCTTTCAGTGGCTCAGTAAATGGAAGCTGCTCGTCCATTTTGATGTCTCTGTTTGAGTGCTGTGTTCAGCTCTGTTCAGCCACCTTTGACACCGACTGCCTAAAACCATTTATTGTCAAACAGTTGTGGCTTTGTCTGCTGTACTACCAAAAAGCGATTTCTCTAATGGTAAGAGGACACTTGGAAATGAAGGCCGCTTAAGATTGTAGAGCCCAGATTGGTTTCTTGTGCTTGATGATTGCTACTTGTGGCAAAAAGTTTGATTGAAATGGTTAAATAAAATGTTTGATGAATCCCAATTATATTCTTCATTCCTACATTTTTAGAATGTCTGAGTTTGGCTTTTCAAAAATGCAAAACCATTATAACAATGGACAAATTATTTTTAATTATATGCGTCAGAAATGAGTCACCAATCCACTATCCTTAGGAGTATTCAAGGGACAAAAATCATACACGTCATAACGTTCAAGTTATGCTGTTTGCTAACATTATCCCTGGAACTGCACTAGCCAACCTGAAAAGAGATCTTTCAGTCAGAACTGGCGTCATTTTGTGACATTTATAGGCAGACTGAAAGCGACAATATTTAATTTACCTTGGATTTAAAAAAAAAAAATGACTAGGAAACACGCTGAAAAGATATTTGCTATTAATTTATTCAACCATTTTAGATGTAAGTAACTTGTTTTTTCCTGAACTGTAAAGAAGATTTGGTAACACTTTTTTAATTTTAGGGTCTCTTAACTAGTGGCTTTTTAGCATGCATGTTACCCGATTATTAGCCATTTATTAGTAGTAATTAAGCAAATATTAATGCTTTATTCTACATGCCTAATCCTACCAATACTTAAACCTAACAGCTACCTACTAACTATTAATAAGCTTTATTAAATGAAAAGTCATAATTAATAGTGAAAATAGTGAAATAGTGTTCCCCATTCTAAACTGGAACTGTTTTCAGGAACTGTTGTCCTTGGACTAACATTATCATCAAGCTACATAACTGAGATTAATGTGTTTGCTTTTAATTTTTCATTTTGTGTTTGAAGCTTGCTATTTATAGCCTTTCATAAGCTATCCAATGCACCTTCTTAGAATTTTTTTAGTAAAGTTTTGAAACAAATTGAAAATGTCATAAAAATCCCACATAAATTATAATCATGTTTATTATTTTCCTGTTTCATGAGTAGAAACATTTCTCTGGATTTGTTGTAGAAAGAAGATAATGTAGAAGTGTATGGGTTATTAATCTGTATATACGTGTATTGAGTGACATATGAGCAGTGAATATGCTTTCTCTGATGCAGAAAAGTATATGTATGAACATTAACATCTTAACAACATGCTTATAACTTTGCTACAGTTTGAAGCTCACAATAAGTCTACAACATGTGTATTGCCCTTCCTGTTCCAGGCTTAATGTGTGCTTCACTGTCTAGAGAGTGTGGTTGATAACAATGTTTAAGTCATTTCAGATGTGTAACATACATACAAGTGCATTGCTTCTTTCTAAACATGCAACAAGCTGAGTATCAGAGGTTTTATTTAATCCTAAGGCGCTTTTTTAAGATGACATGGTTATATATTGGGTTTTGCCATAATCTCCCCAGTAAAGGATATTTTTAGTTTCAGTTTCATGCCGGCTTTTGTTGCTTTTAAGCAGATTCTCCTCTCACGGTTACTGAAGAAACAACTGGGGTGAAAAAACATGTATTTTGGCTAAACTAGCATCAGTCTGAACCGACATGTATAAACAAGAAATGTCTTCTTTATCTACAGTAATGCTGCTTAGTAATGTCTCGTGGACAGTTGAGTTTACATCCTCCTCAGCCAGTGTTTTCCAGTCCACTGCATCTCATCAGCCTCGCTGGAGGTGACCTACCCCCCCCCCACCCCCGATATCCTTGCACTTCCTGCCAATGGGATTGTGAAGGAAGCCTCTCCCCATCCCTGTGGAGTGCTAGGATGCGTACGTTGAAGGGAGGGCATGTTTGAGCAAACTACTCTAGATGATCTAATATAGATGGCATCTAAAGTAGATGGCTAGATACTGTTTGACAGTACATCAGGCAGCTTTAGGATGGAACATGTCAACATGCGGGTTGTTCAGACCCCCAGTGCTTTTGAATGAAGTCCTTAACTGTTGTGTCAGTTCTGTCTAATTTTCTGTTTTATTTCTTGTTCCCTGCACAGCAAGTTCAAACTGCTTGGAGCTCTTTGTCTTTTTCTCGCTCATAAAGGGCCTTCATGACTTCAACAAGTCCTTTTGGCAGCTTTCAGCAGAAGCAGCAGGCAATACACACAGTGCCTGCCAAAACCCAGGGTTCTGCCTAATGTGGCAAATCAACAAGACTCCCCTCATACCCACCATATTCAGTGCTGTTTTTGTATTGATGGATAAATGCAGGAAGGAGTGGCTGATTATGTGTCATTTTTTTCATGGTAATAGTATATCATGATGTAGTTATTTTTGACAGAAAATTTTAACCTATTACTGTAGTGATGTAGTGATACTACTTAATACTATTAATACTTAAATTAATATTATTATATAAAAAAATATATATATTTTTTTATGATATGTGTTTCTTATATAAAATTTAGGTTTGATTAAATTAATTTATTAAACGCTGTCCATCTACTACTTATACAATGTTTTTATAAAATGTATTTATTATACTCTGGCTACAATTTTAATTAATAATTGTCAAATAATTGCATTTTTTAAATTATTTTATTTATTTTTATATTGATTATTTAAAAATGTACATTATTTCACATTATGCCGCATTGTATGCATTTACTCATGGTAATATATTCATGTAATTTTATTTAAATAAGACTGTCATGAGTATAGTCCCTGACTAGTTTTCGTGAATACAGTTAAGTTGATATGAGTCACCAGTATCATTTAAACATATACAAAATGACACAAAGTAAAAATAACATGGTATTTTGTGGTTATGGTAACAACCGTTACCATGTTAATACTAACATGAAATGTTAATGAAACATAGAAAAAGAAAAATTGTATATCATGCCTTCATGCAAATCATTCCCAGTTAACACACAGAGTACCAGTTATGATATTTATTGGTACTGTACTTTTACTTCACGACTCGTGTTCATGTAAATACTCATATCATTTCTGTGCTATAGTGAAATGGCACAGCGTGTGAGCTTTGTGAGCCGCATGGCATTGAAGAGTGCTCGCTATGAGTGCAATATAACATCTGGCAGGACAGGAGCTTGTTTTCCTGAGGTGAGAGACTTTTTATTTCACAAGATACAAAATAACAATAGAATAATGAAACAAACTTTAAGCCTATCAGCATCTCATCTGACCGCATACTGAATCGGGATGGCACGTTTTTCTCATTCTTTTAATTGCATCTGACTGCATCAAGTGTCAACAGCTTTCATTCACGTCTTTTAAAATAAACGTCTCGCATCAGAAAGACATTTACAATTATGTATTTGTTGTTGATGTCGTTTCTTTGAATGTACACTCCGCGACCCACCATTTGAGAGACACTGATTTAAAGTAAAAGTATGTTTATTTTACAAATTAATTTTTTAATCCATTTTCAGATTATTTCAATATATCAGCCCACCTGCTTTCAAAGATATCAACATCAGCTGTTAAAAAACAGTATTGGCCAACCACTATCTATATATAGGTACATATCAATAAATTTGAATATTGTGGAAAAGTTCATTTATTTCAGTAATTCAACTTAAATGTCTATTAAATATATTCAATGCACGCAGACTGAAGTAGACTTCGGTTATTTTAATTGTGATTTCCTATTTCCGATTCCTATTAACAAAAACCCAAACATCTTAACAAATTAGAATACTGACCAATCTTCATATGAATACTTCATATGACCAATAAAAGCATTTTTAGTGAATTGTTGGTCTTCTGGAAAGGATGTTACTTTACTGTACATGTATTTAATACTTGATAGGGGCTTATTTTGCTTTAATTATTGCCTCAGTTCGTGGCACTGCTGAGGTGGTATGGAAGCCCAGGTTTCTTTGACAGTGGCCTTCAGCTCATCTGCATTTTTTGGTCTCTTGTTGCTCATTTAATCTTGGCAATACCCCATAGATTCTCTACGGGGTTCAGGTCTGGTGAGTTTTCTGGCCAGTCAAGCACAACAATGGTCATTTAACCAACTTTTGGTGCTTTTGGCAGTGTGGGCAGGTGCCAGATCCTGCTGGAAAATGAAATCAGCATCTTCAAAAAGCTGATCAGCAAAAGGAAGCATGAAGTGCTCCAAAATTTCTATGAGCTTCTCCACCCTTCCTCCAGACTCTAGACCTTGGTTTCCAAATGAAATACAAAACTTGCTCTCATCTGAAAAGAGGACATTGGACCACTGGGCGACAGTCTAGTTCTTCTTCTCTTTAGCCTCTGACATTGTCTGTGGTTTAGGAGTGGTTTAGCAAGATGAATACGACAACTGTAGCCAAATCCTTTGACACGTCTGTGTGTGGTGGCTCTTGATGCATTGACCCCAGCTGATTTCTCGTGACAATCCTCGTAAGGCTGCGCTTCTCTCAGTTGGTTGTGCATCTTTGCCTTCCACTCAACTTTTTGTTTACATGCTTGGATTCAGCACTTCGTGAACAGCCAGCTTCTTTGGCAATGAATGTTTATGGCGTACCCTGCTTGTGAAGGGTGTCAGAGTCTTCCCCGTGATTGTGTAGCCTAGTTGAACCAAGCTGAGATTTAAAAATTTTTAATATCACCTCAGTATGGCACCTCAGATCTCGCTATTGCATATAATGGTTTACATAGAGGGCTGGAGTGTATTGTTGTTGATTGAAGAGAGTTTGCATGCACCATGTTTTAACTCTGTACCCCGGTAGAGAAGGGGTGGGTGGGGGTCGCTGCATTCATCATTTACATGACTTGTCCTACATTCTAACCTCTAGAGGAAACTCTGCTCGATACAACCCACTTCCCTCATTTGCATTTACCTTGCGTCACATTTTGTCGAAGATTCTGAGCCCCTTTCCTCAGCACTGTTCATTCTTAACTATCATGACAGGAAAATAGGAGGAAAACAAGCCCACGGTTTACTCAACGCTGAGTCACTCATTTACCCCTAAGGGAAATTTATAAGGTAGATATAAAGCAGCACAAAGCGCTTTTGGCGAGGCAGCCTCCATCGCGGTTACAGTGACAGCATGCTGATTGCTTCTGTACGGCCTGGCTTCCTTTTATGATTATGTTTTAGTCCCAGTTCAACTGATTTATTCAAATTATTACATATTGCAACACATTTCTGCATGGTTTTTGAGAGTCAAAGCTATTGAGGAATCTTATTAGGATTGAGGAGTGATACATTTTGTGCCCTCAGCTTTTCCTGGTGTCCACACAAGCAACATCCATCGGTTAGAAAGCCGCAACATTCATCATCTTGCTTTGGAGTGAGTGGGAGGGCTGGATCAGCAGGATAAAAAAGGTCAGGTTTGTCAGTTGTGAGCCTGTAGCTTTGTTTGTTATTGGCATCTAATGTGTTGCACAAACCTTGACAGTGATAGACACCAGCCCTACTGTCAATTGGTTGTAAACAAAATCGCCCTCTGCGCTTCACTGTTTTTGTTGTTGCTTTTGCATTGACCTTTTTTGCACATGGCAGACCTGTAAAACAAAAGCATTTGAGGCAAGTCTTTTCATGGCAGCACCAGGTGCATCCGCACAGTCTGCGCTTGAAACGAGAAACCGGTTGAATGTATGTAAATCGTGCAGGCACACACACTTATGTATGTGTGTGTGTGCGTGTGTACTACTGTATATATATTTCAGTGCTGTAGAAAATAAAATTCATATACGCATTCAGTTTATATTTTTGAAAATATAAAAAATATATATTTATATTATTTTATATATGTGTGTGTGTGTGTGTGTGTTTGTGTGTGTGTGTGTGCATACACAGTGGGTACAGAAAGTATTCAGACCCCCTTAAATGTTTCACTCTTTGTTATATTGCAGCCATTTGATAAAAATATTTAAATTCATTTTTTACTCATTAATGTAAACGCGGCACCAGAAAAACACAGAATTGTTGACATTTTTGCAGAATTATTTAAAAAGGAAAAACTGAAATATCACATGGTCCTAAGTATTCAACCCTTTGCTGTGACACATATATTTAACTCAGGTGCTGTCCATTTCTTCTGATCATCCTTGAGATGGTTTTACATCTTCATTTGAGACCCGCTGTGTTTGATTATACTGATTGGACTTGATTAGGAAAGCCACACACCTGTCTATATAAGACCTTACAGTTCAGAGTGTATGTCAGATCAATTGAGAATCATGAGGTCAACGAAACTGCCTGAGGTCATGAGGTCAAAGGAACACCCACTGTATATGTGTGTGTGTATGTATATACTGTATATGTGTGTGTGTATATGCATACACTCTCGTGTATTATATATTATATGTGTTCTGTGCATATTTATGTAAATATTTGAATGTATTTACATTGTAGATTTATGCTGATATAATTTCTATAATAAATACATTTACATATTAACAAACTAGTTTTGTATAATATATATTCATGTGTGTGTGTGTGTATATTAATAATAAAAATACACAAAACACATATTAACCGTTTGATAGCACTAATATTTATATTTGTGTGTGTGTAGTGTAATTTGATTTTATAAAATTAAATTTTTTTATTTGTTACACAACACCATCTGTATACAGATTACATTATTTTATATTTATTTATTATTTATTATATTGCATATAATAATAACACACAATACAGTGTATTAATTATTCTATTATTTATAATGGTATCTGCACATTTCAATTATTAATTACCTAGCACATAAGCGTTTAGGACAGTTCTTTTCATGTCAGCACCAGCACCAGGTGCAACCACCCAGTCTGTGCTCGCAGTCGGTGCATTCAACACTGTTTTGAGAAACCAGTTGAACGTATGCAAATCATGCAGACTCATTCGTTGCCATCTAGACCTGAATCCTCACCCTGTTTGGCGAACGAAAGCTGCGATGCATGCACTATAAATTGTCTGCATCTCAACTGCATTATCATACTGCTGCAAGCTGTGTCAGTGTGCTGTGGCAAAGATGACGTGCTTAGACTGCAGGGTGCAGGCCCTCCCTCCCCTCACGCAGGCTGTAGTCTCTGCTGATACCGGGGGAAAGGCAGCCATAAGCATTTGTGGCGCAGTTTGAGCACATTTTCATATGTAGAAAAGAGGATGAAAAGCTGCGAGATCTCCAACCTGACTCGGCAGCCCGACTCGTGCGCTGCTTTTCCTCTCATATTTCCATTTTTATGTAGCTTGTGTTTAATGAATAATATACAAGGGTATTCATTATATCAGCTGGATGGTTTTATTCCCCAGGTGAGCACAGCGGGGATGATCTTCCCTGAGATGTCACCATTACCGCAGTAATGGACAGCATAGAGGGCAAGTGCAGCTGAATCACCCACTGACTGCATAATAAAAGCAACTAAGTTTGCAAAATTATATACTATGATACAGCAGTTTTAAAAACAACAGAATCGTTTAATGAAGGCGCCTACTCAAGTAAGCTGTGAGTCAGAATCCTCTGAAATGCATCAGTAAGAGTAAATCAGCATGGGCCCTTTTCACAGGCTGTGATGGTGCCTTTCCAGTCATTAACACTGTATAGTGCATTTACAACATTTTATGTTACATTTGATTATATCTTGGAATGCTGCTGTTATTTGCCACCATATTCCATCTCACACTATTTCAAAGTGTTAGTAATGTTGTTGTGCATTTTTTTTTCTTTTGCTATTGAATCAAGTGAGAACACAAAATTATAGTAGTCATAGTTTTTTTACTATATAGAATAGTAACATAGTGCTCACCAATAGATTCTCTGCAGTGACAAAAACGTCACAATAATCCACAAGCAATTAATACCATTTCAGTACATCAGTTAATGTCTTGTGTAGAGAAAAATCTTTTATTAAGGAATTTAAAGAGATAGTTCACCCAAAAATTAAACTTTGTCAATAATAGGGTTACTCCACCACAAAAAAAAATTGTCATACTCATTTATGTCATAGAAAACCTGTAAAAGCTAACGATAGAACACAATTTAAGATACTTTGGATGAAAACCGGGAGGCCTGTGACTGTCCATTGACTGCCTTGTAATGAACACTGTCAAGGTCCAGAAGAGTATGAAAGACATTAGTTCAATCTGAATGTTATAAAGCAACAAAAATAAACACACTGGACACACTATGCATGCTGTTCTGTGTCAGCCGCAACACATGGGTGTGCCGTTTCTGTTCAAATCAAAGCGTAAATACATGTAGAAAATGTATCATAGCTGACAGAAGAGCGTAAGCAGTTCATATTCTCCAAAACAGTGACACAATTGAAATGTCCAAGACCCAGAAAAGTATTAAGTACATCATTAAAATGGTTCATCAGTGGTTAATTTTATGAAGCTGTAAAAAATTGTGTTACGTTTCATTTAAATTTTGGGTGAACTATTCCTTTAAAGACATTTGACTGACACAAACAGCGGAATCTAGAACATTGAGCATAGAGCCGTTTGTATTTGCATTTGCACATTTTTGCATGTGATTATTAAATATAGCTTTTCCCTCTTTTATTATTTCATAAAACAGAAGCACATAATTACCTACTGATAAACAAGAGTATGACGCTGACTGGTTTGTGACTCTTGTGTTGCCGAACCGTGCATAAATCGCAATAAATCTGTCACTACATTCGATACTGCATTGAATTGTATTTTAACTTAAAGCTACAGTCTGTAACTGTTGGTGCTCTAGCGGGTAATAAACAGAAGAACATTGTAGCTCAGAACTACTTCTCTCTGTCTATGTCTAGGACGAATCATGCAGGTACCTACCCGAACCAGTCTAAATAAATAGTCCGAATGTAAACTGTTATTATAGGTGTACCGTAGTAATTCAGGACAAGACAAAAACACGATTTGAAAAAAAAGATTTCCTTTATATATATTTGGTCATTTTGCACACAAAAAGTTAGAATGCAGCTTTAAATACTTGGGATGAATAGCTTAGTTTTGTCTATACTTGTTTTTTAATCTTCACTTGACAGCAGAAGCAACTTGCAGTGATGGCTAGCAAACAGACATGTCTTGTCCTGACAAGTGATGCATGGCGATGGCCAAATGACTCAACCATGGCCACTACCCTTATGATTCATGTTTGTTATATGTGGTCGAGTTGCTTTGATTGGACCCTGTTAAGGAAGGAGTGCAGATGACACATTTGCTGTCCTCTTCAGATGTGATTTACACACAAGTCATAAAAATAGGGACAGAAGCGGCCTTGCGCACCCAGGCTGTTTATTACTTCGGTTCCTGCTGCCTTGCAGAATTATGACACAGGCTCGCACAAGGTTATGCCAAAGTGTCCTTGATTGTATACCCTTCGGCCTGATGAGAACTGTGTAGCTAGATTATTTGGAAAACCATTTCCTCATGGCAACAAATTTCCATTCCATTTTATGTCATGAATGGCTGAGATGTTTTCCAGGAGGGAAAACATGTTCGCCTGCCTGATTATGCTGAACAAGTTTCCCGATTTTGACTCGAGGTTCATCAGTGACGTCAAACTGCTTCACTTAGATTGCATTTGATCTCAGGGGTTGAAGGGGTGCGTGAAGTATCTTGAGTACGCCTGGTGCCTTTCATTATTTATGCGCCCTTGATTATCTCTTTCACTCTCATCAGTGCCAGTGGTTAGAACATATCTTTAGCTTCTAGGCATTCGGTTGTTTAATGAATCCTTGGAGGTTCATAGAACGCACAATGCTGCTGAATCAAGCTCAGCGGTAGGGAAGTAAAAACGGCAGTTTAGAATCACAGTTGCTAAAGTTTCTCTGCAGTAACAGGTCAACTTTTTCAAGACGAACGTCTGAGAGCTGAGAACTTCTGAGAACTAGCCATAATCATGAAGAATTCACAGTCACGAAAGATACTGTTACGATGAAGCATTGTGATTTTTTTTTTGTGGTTTCGTGAGTTTTTGCAGGGTTGCCTAGGCTGTCTAGATAACATTATCTGATTTATAGAAAGAGTAGTTTGTTTTTTGTCTTAAAGGGACAGAACACCTAAAAATCCTTCAGTGAAAGCGGATGTATACAAGTTTTTTGCCTGTTTTCTGATTCTCAAAAATGTGTTCAAAGATATTGGTTGGGTCTTTTTCAGGAATGCCCATGATAAAGAGTGTGTTTATTTATTAAATATGAAGTTCCTTATTATGTTACAATGTTTATTTTGTTATTTCTTTTTAACCAGTCCAAAAAAACTACTACAGTTTGATTGAGATTAATTAAAATGCACAAAGAAAAAACATAATTGTTAAACAAAATTGTTTTGCTGTTTTCTTCATAAACATTTCAAAAAAGTACTTTAATATTTCACTCTTTTGCAATCCTAATTACATTGTAGTGCAACATATTTCTTATTTATAATTTTATTTCCTTATATTTATAAGAAATGTATATTTATATTGAGCTCTTATGGAAACCTCATGCCAATTCCTTTTAAATTTGTTTCTCAAACGCAAGCTCAAAGATGAGTAAAGAAATAAGTTTTAGTCTTTCAGTCAGCCTTCAGTGACCTTCTTCCCCCTGCCGTGTGGGATCCTGGGGAAATGTCATGTCAAACTTCCTCTCGCCTGCTCAGATTGATATAAACGTGGGCCGCCTCTGACCTCCAGTGCTCTGTACTCTCCATGCAGCTAAAACCAGCACACTCAGTCCTTTGTTCAGACATTTTGAGCATGCTAACTCGATTCGCTGGGAAAATGATTCATTTGCAGGCTCCGTGCCACAAGTTCACAGACAGATTTTTGTTTTAAGAAGTTGTCAGTTCTCTGGATACACTTTTGAAAGGTGGAGGTAAATGGCACATAAAATATGTATGGTATATAATGACCCAATAACCATTTGCGTTTCACTCCCTAAGTGCACCAGCTGGTTATGTTGCTTTTACTTGACGCATTAGAGGCTGCTCTCATCTGTCAAGTATGCACACTGAAACCTAGCAATTTGGATGCTGGGAAGGGCATTTTGGTACTTGTCAAGCCCAAACAGCATTTCCCTGAAGTAATGAGCTTTATAAAGAAAGTAATAGTTTTTTCTGCTCTTCATCCCGATAAAGGGTACAGTTGAGAACTGTTTTAATGTTCACTTGTATCTGAGTCTCATTGCAATCTCCACTTGTAGCGGTTAACTTTTTTTAAATCGTTCACCCAGAAGTAAAAAGTTGTCTTGAAGTTCTGTTGAACACAACATCAAATATTTTGAATAATGTTGGGGAGCAAATAGTATATATATAGTAAGTTGGTGTGTATATATATATATATATATATATATATATATATATATATATATATATATATATATATATATATATATATATATATATATATAGTTTTTAAAATATATACTGTGCATTTGTGCTTTTATATATAGGCCTTAGTTTTTCTTTTAATAAATATATTCTCATTTATTAAACAACATGACACTGGAATGTTGGGTGAATATGTTTTTCAGGATAATCAAGTTTATAAAATATGTGACCTGGCCTAATTAGTGTTCATTTTCAACTGGAGCAATAAGAGAATCAGTTAGTGGTATTTCTCAAGGCAAGCATCACTTATGATCACACTTTAGCATTAGAGGTTTGTCCAAATCCTTAACCCTACGTATTAAGATTTGTTGTGTAACTCATCCATCACCATTTGCTAAGTTTAAAGCCATGATTACTGCTTGAAATTATGCTGATTATTGTTGAGACAGGTGATGTAATTTACCAAATTTTACTTGTCTGGCAAAAAAAATCATGTTAAATTATGATGTTATAGATATACACAATTGAAATTTTATAGCCATACCAATACATAATTAACCCAACAAACAATACATAACCCAACAAACAAGCAAACCTTAATTTTAGATCCAAATTGCCCAAATTCCACCGCTCTGATATAATTTAATATATGTATGTTATACAGATGAGCTCTGGCCCTGGTGTATTGTATTGGGGCTGGTGCTTTTTGCCTGTTCCTATTCTGCCTTCAGGCGAGCAAACATGGCCCGTCGTCCCGATTCTGCCACGTCCACTGCAGCACAGACCCACTTTCCATGACACAGACCTCTCCGGAGACATGCTGTTTACTTATTAATTTCTGCTTTTTCTCTCTTTTTACGCCCGTAACAATAAAGCCACCTTCCTCTGTACCTTTTTTTTCCAATTTGAAACTTACAATCTAGATAAAAACCATTCATGAAAAGACTGAATTATAGTAATATAGCCAATTTCAGTCATAAAAGGTTTATCTTGTATCAGCACTCAGGAGGTTAAGACCAAGGGCAGTAAATCAGACTTGAAGCAAATTAAAAGAATTCTCGTTGTCAAGGCCTTAATAGAGCTTCTATCCAGTCTGACACAGCGTTAACGTCCTATATACTAAAAATAAGGATCCAAATGGCAAAAAAAGTGTGCTTTCCTATAACATCAAGCTCAGTGATTTTTATTATAGCCGATCATGCAATGGAGGGTCGTGTGCAGCTTCGGTAACATCACATTTATTGCTGTCAGAGTTTTGCTATCTCTGTTAGGAAGGCTTTGGAAGCAGTTCAGACTAATTACTTTGGATCAGAGGTTGCCAGATTAATGGGCAATAAATGACATGATCTGTTGTGCTGTGGTTTTCTTACAGAGGGAGATGAAGGAGCAGCTGGCGACTCTACAGGACAGTGAGAAGGGTCATACGGAGGCTTTGCAGCTACTGCAGAGACAGCTCACAGAAACCAAGGTACACTCCTGTCAGGGCATGTTATCCTGAAGAGAAAAATCACCAATTTAACCCGGTGCTCCATAAAACACACTATTTTCCCATGGGCTTCCATTAAGGGTCCGACCCTAGCCATATAACGATTGAAGTGAGTGCTGTTTGCTGCTGTCATTTTAAATAATGCTCCACTCCCTTTTAATCAGAATCAAATTATGAAATGCAATAGGTATAGTAGTCTTTATTGCTGAATGTTTTATGCCAGCGGTTCATTTCTAGATTGATGGAGCGACTGTGATTTATTGGCCGGTCATGCACACATTCAGCACCTTTATTCAAATTACTACGACTCTATATTGAAACCACATCTCCATTTCATCTCTGAAACCACATCTGGAATCAGGTCTTGTGGAAAGCAAAATGCAGCTGACAAACAGTTTATTCTGCTCACCGCAGCTGTTACAGATTCATGGCAGGTCTCTCACTCTGTCCCTTGATTATTTCTCTCTCTCTCTCTCCGACAAGCAAACTGGTTCATTGAGTAGGTCTTTAAGCTCGACACCTTGTTTTAATCAGTGAAAAGAGACACCACAGTCAATACTGCCACTTTCTCCTTCTCCCCGTTTTCTTCACCTCCTTTTTTAATTATTCTGCTGTTTGGGATTGGCGATTATTGTGGAGGAATTACTTTCTGTTGGCCTTTTTTGGTCTTATTTTGTACAACACTGTTCGGAGTACCACTGTACTGTAGTTGACCAATAACATAGACATATTTTTCTTATATAGCCATTTATATTTAGGAGTATATATTTAGGGTGTTATACGCTTAAAAAAATTAAACATGTTTTATTTGCAAAATAAAAAACAAAATAGTAAAAATGGCTATATTTATTTATATAAAAATTTATATATATTCATTATACAGTTTTTTGCTCATTTTACAAAAATCTGTTTTTTTTTTTTTCATATTTGTCTTAATATTTGGCAGAAATAAAATAGATTGCAGGCCACATTAAATGTTATATTTCATGAATTTTCGAAGAGTGAATTCCTTTTAGTCCCTTAAGTCGATTTAAACCCAACTTGTATCTCAGTGATTGCATTTTCTGGAAGCATCCCATGTTTTCGTTTCATTGATCTCACAGATTGCATATTTATCTTGAAAGCTGATTAAACTTAAGTATCTTTCAGTTCTTTCCCAGGCTGTCTGCTGAAAATGTAGATGTTCGCATTGACCAGCCAGTCGTATCCTGTCTGAATTTATTGATGTGGTGTCTTAAGATGCTTACGAAGAGCCAGCCGCTTGACATTGACATTCAGAACCATCAAGGCAAAATGCAGCCCAGACTCTCCTGTAGAGATAAGAGCTGTCACAGCACAACCCTCTGAGAAAGAGCTTTATTTAGAAACTTAACGCAATAATAAAGTGGACTCCTTGTTTTTAAATGATAATAAAGAGGCTAATTCAGTACTGCGTTAGACTAAAGATTATGTCAAGTTACTTTGTGATTTAATTAGTGATTCTGAGGCAAAATTTTAGTTTGTGTTCACAAAGGCTTAATTTATTTGATCAAAAATACAGTAAAGCCAGTACTACGAGAAGGAAGTCAGAGTTTATTCGCAATTTTGAGAAGAAAGCCTGAATTGTGAGAATTACTTTTTTTTTTCTGTGGTTGAAACAGGCTTCCATAGTTTTCAAATTTTATGTATTTTAAAATGTAATTTATTCCATTATTCAAACATTTAGGCATGTGACATTATAAAATGTTCATGTTACAATAATTGAAGCTTTTATCACAGTAATACCATGATATAGAAATAATTAGCAAATTAGCAAAAGTGTTGTCATATACCAGTTTAACATCTTTTTTTCTTAGAACAAAAAGAACTTGCAATAAATAAAGCAATAAAGCAATACACAATGTAAAGTTACATGTATGTAAAGTTTTTCTTTTTTATTTGCATATTAAAGCCCACTTGTTGCACACACAGACCTGGGAAAATTAGATATTTGTATCGGTCTGAATTAAGTCTTGCTTTTGGAGCATTAAAAGCTCACAAAACTGCTTTAAATGAAATCGACCAGTCACTGGAGGGGTTTGGAAAAATTAATCATTGAATGAACAAATAAATTAAATAAATAAATGCAAAAGGCTCCAAAAAAGTGTTTTTTGACCTTGCATGCATGTCCACCTGTTGTTTGGGTCTCCCAAAACTAAAATATGAACCTTTCATAACCCATAAAAGGGGCACTTTAATGAATTTACTAAGGTCAATGTTCATATACATTGTGTAAGTATCTTTACTCCTGTCTTCAGTGTCACATGCTGATGTTTAATGAGCAAGACTCATCTATTATTATTATCAATTTTGTAAACAGTGCTACTTGAGAATGTACTGTAGCATGTCAAAAATAACTCTATCTCGTTTTTGACTTGTTGCCACCTCCCGCTAGCGAGCTCTAGATTTAGCTCAGCGGCACGCTTGCTTGACAGACCCTCTCGTCTGAAGTGGCGATGTCGTATCTGAATGAAAGACCCCGAGGAAAGATGTGTCTGATTAGCAGATGTCGGTGCAAGCAGGCTGCTGGGAGGCCGCGTTGCAGTAGGCTCATGGGACATGTTTACTGGCTTTAAATAGAGCCCATCCGAGACAGCGTGGCCCGTGAGAAGACCAGCACCACTTCAGCATCACTAAATCCCAATCATCTATCAGGCGACACCAGGTGGGCTGACTCAACCGATGCAAATGACGCCAGAGAGAGACGTGATCTTAATAGGATTGCATCTTCCCGGTGGCAAGGAAATCACATTTCCCATTGGAAAGACAGAAGTGGAACGAGTTATTTTATTTGTTAGTAGGGGTAATCTTGTCATCGGTGGAGTCTGTGGGCTCTTATTATAGGCGAAGAAAGAAATGAAAATCTAAGGCTCGCCTTGTTTGTATGGACGGCCATCGGTGGAACGGTGTCTGTCATGCATCGATTCGACCTTGAGGTTTCAGATCTTTGATCTGTCGACTGTAACTGATGTTCTTTACACTTTAATGGAGCTGATCGGCTACTTCAGAAACGTCTCGTTTTATCTCTCTTCGACTTGTTTTCCTCTGTTTCAGTCAATGCTGAGTTTGTTGGCTAGTTTCACAATTCTCTTTTACGTTCGGCATCGACCCCCGCTGCTTTTATCTCCATGCTCATCTGCCCGTCTGCATGTATAATCATGTCCTTCCTATGGAGACTGTCCTGCTATAACCCGGACGATTGAAGGAGCAACCTAATGCCAATTCCACTGACTATTAAACCGCGTCCCCGTCTCCTCTTACTTGATGACCCACTACAGTACACTGAGAGACTGCCAAAATTCAAAACGATCATTTTAGAACCAGAACTTTACATTATTTATATGTATTTATATCATTTTTTTGGTACTGTGGCTTTAAAATGACAAGCTGCCCCAACTAGAGCTTTCTTTTACATCCCTGTGTGCTTTTTTTCATTTAAGAGTTTAAGTCTACAGTAAGACATTGTTCTGATCACGGGTAGCTCCACCCTCTACAGTCCAGTTGTGTTGTATACGTGAAATAATGGTTTTGTCACTTCGAGTAATTTGTAGATCCTAAATAAAATATAGCTTGATGGCAGAAGCTTGTCATGTCATACCTGGTTAGGACTGTTGTCCCTGTGTAGGTTGCCATTGACTTAAAACACCAGTCTTAGACTTCTTTAACATCTTTGATAATGGTTAAGCATGCTCTCTCACCAACACATGGGAATCACAATTGAATTGGATGTACTAATTTTATTTCATTTAGACATGTATGATGGAAGGATTCTTTGTTATTTTATCCTTGGTAAAACTTTAGAATAGGTAACACTTGTTAACGACTTTTCCTTCTATAAATTCTTAATTTGCTGCTTTTTAATATTTAGTAAGGTAGATGTTAAGTTTAGTTATTGGGTAGGATTAGGGATGTAGAATAAGGTCATGTAAAATAAGGCATTAATATGTGCTTAATTAGAACTAATAAATTGCTAATATTCTAGTAATATGCATGCTAATAAGAAACTAATAGGTGTAACCGTAAAATAAAGTGATACCTTAAACTTTAATTTTAGCAGAATGTTGCCTAAGGCATTTGTTTATAGTTTTGAGATTCTGATTAAAAACTACTGATTCAAAATTGGAACTGCCTGCTTGCTCAAATCATTTAAATATATTGTTTGACAAATGTTTTTGCAAGCACGAGTTGGAGATTATGTAGTTTTGAGTAATTTTGTAAAATGGTATTAATTTTGTGGTCAGTAGATTTAGTTTTGTTTTGTTTGTGGAATATTATTACAATTTAAAACTTTTCTGTTTATTCCAGTGAGGTAAAACAGAATTTTCATCCTCATTACACCAGACTTCAATGTCATGTTCAGTTCATTCTACTTGAAACATATGTGTTGCTTAATATTTTAGTGCAAACTTATTTTTTTCCCAGTATTGTTTGAATATAAAGTAAAAAAAATCAGTATTTATTTAAAAAAAAAAAAAACTTTTGTAACATTTTGTAACACCGTAAATGTCTTTTAATATCATGCATCCTTGCTGCATATTAATTTCCTAAAACTTTTTTATTATCCCCATTTGCCCTAGAGTTAAGAGTTTGTCTAAAACAAACATGTTTGATTGACAGCTCAGTGGTGATGAAGGGTTGTTATTTGTTACTATGTGTAATGTTTTAATTCTAGACTTAACTATCTCTTCTCTACTTTGTAGTCATCAGCGAAGAGCCTTCGTGCTACAATCGGGGAAGCTTTCGAGAGACTTCACCGCTTCCTGCGGGAACGACAGAAGAGCATGCTGGAGGAGTTAGAGGCGGACACTGCGCGCACGCTGTCTGATATCGAACACAAGATCCAGCGCTACAGCCAGCAGCTCCGTGATGTCAAGGAAGGGATCCAGATCCTTCAGGAGCGACTCAGTGAGACCAGCCGTCACGAGTTCTTGGAAGGAATAGCCCTGACGTCAGACAGGTACTGAGGAGGGCATGTGACTCTGAGAGGAGTGGGTGAGCGTATGTTGAGGGTGTTTTTTATGGTAGTTTGAGATTCTCTGGTCTAAAACGTTTTGTCTTTTTTCTTGTAACCGCTGGTCAGGGAGCAAGTGATTCGTGGAGGGTATTGCTGGTGGAAGCTACCAAGGCAAGTCAGGTTATTTGACTTATGTATGTGACCGTTGCCCTTTGCCGTATGTCACAGGATCCCGGTCAGAAGAGAGATTACTGAGGAACAGGCTAGGTTAAGGTTAGCTAGGAAGTAGAAAGATTATTAAACTTAATCTGTAGGGCTGGGTGTTGACAAAAGAAAATTAATTTGTTTTATTAATTCAGAAGCTTTTCTGGGGTTTTTTGTTGTTGTTGTTTTTTTTCCAATGTATTTTTTTTTATTAATTTTTAAATCTTTTTCTTATATATATATATATATATATATATATATATATATATATATATATATATATATATATATATATATATATATATATATATATATATATATATTAAAATTACATTATAATATTAAATGTTAAAATTAATAGTTGATTTGCACATCATTATAATTTATAATATGATTGATAATGTTTTAATAATATAATAAAACTGTTTATAAATATAAGCATAGATTTTCGCGTCTAATCAATTTTTTTTTTACTAAATATTCAAACGGTGACTCTCAACTGTTTTTCATGACAAATCATTTCAATCGTACATTTATTTAAACAAGTATTGAAGAACACGATATATAAAATATACAGCTTAAAATATCATGAACGCGTAAGACTACATATTTTTAGAAAAATACTCTCTCGAGTAGCATTTTTAATGTAAAGTAACGCTAGATTACATTGTATACAAACTGTTTTATTGACGTAATTACATGAGGTGTGATACGTTTTCTTAAAGCTGCAGTCCGTAACTTTTTTTGGTAAAAAATTATCCAAAATCAGTATTTGATCAAGTACATAACCAGCCTGTGTTCAAAACGATCGCCTTACTTTAGCCTGATTCACAGTGGTTATGTAATAATGTTTTCTAATTTGAGTGGTACGGGTAGATTTTTTATGGACAATTCGAGCATGCCACTGAGCATTACGTCACGTCTGCAAACATAAAGAAGCTGTCCCGGCAAGTACAGGCTATAGCTTCATTCGGCGCATGGCAGCTGGAATAATTAAATGTCAAAAAATCATTTAGATGAAGGATTATAAGAAAGGATTATATCGAAAACATGTAAATTAAATTAAATTATTTAATTTATAAATTATTTAATTTATATTTGTATTAAAAAAAAAAAAAAAATATATATATATATATATATATATATATATATATATATATATATATATATATATATATATATATATATTTTTTCTTTATCGGGTCAAACTAATTTCTTAATAAGAAATGATGTGACAATCAGAGATTAAACTCTACAGAAATTTTAATCTACATGCTGAAAGACACTATACTCATAGTCATGCAATGCTGATGTTGTTAACATTAATAATTTAAGAATAAAGTACAACATTAATAATAATTTGCAGGGTTTGATGTGATATGAGCTAATTAATCATGGATTTAATCACCATGCTTATCACATATCGCAATTCTTATTTGCTTATACATTTCAAGACATAGTTCAGAATCTGTGATCACTAAGTACAGGATTCCCACCGGTGTGGTGACTGACAGCGATACATTTACCTCAAAAAAACATTTAGATTCATCCAAGCTGGAACAATGCCGGAGCACAGTCCACACATGGGATATAATTCCACAAGGAACTCCAATAACAAGTTTTCAAACATAGATGGCAACAAGGAGGCAAAACTTACGGACTTCAGCTTTTAAGTTGCATTGTTTCTTTGAACATACTATCTGATCTGTCTCTTCAAAGCCGTGTTTGTTGTTTAAATTTCATAAGTATTTGAAAGCATGACTTTAACATGGAAAAAAAACAAAGCTGGTTTATTAAATGACAGACGTGTCTTTGCACTGTTATTGAGCATAAATATTTGAAGTTTTAAAAACTGCATTTCTGATTGGGTGTGCAGCAGTCTTTTTATTTGGGAATGATCGGAGGGGAATGGGCTAGCCATATGGGAATGGAATAACATGATTAATGTTGCTTGAACTAATGAAAGTGATCTGCAGTGTTGCCCAGATTGACCTCACTCCCAACGGCGAATTTGAGCTGTTTGACTTTGCAGGGGCGGCACAGCTATGTAGAAAACACAGTACGACTCAAAAACGAGTGTTTGGAAACAGGATCTAGCCTTTGAGGAAGAATCGGTTGCTTGGGGTTTGGTGGGTTGCCAGTGTTGAACTTGAACAATTCAGTTTTTGTCCTCTGTCTCTGCAGAATAAAGGGAAAGATCCACGAAACCAACCTCACCTATGAAGACTTCCCAACATCCAAATACATGGGGCCGCTGCAGTACACGATCTGGAAGTCTCTTTTTCTGGATATATCGCCAGGTAATGCTCTAGAAAGTATAGAATTGCGTTTTTAATAGTGCTGTGTGACATTGGGAAAACAACTGCATCCCTCCTAGGAACAAAACATTACACTAGAAATTCATCACTGTTCTAGATGCTTATGCCTAAAAACGAATCTTGTGACAATGTTAGCATTAAGTAATCTGCACAAATATACTTCCAGCTCTCCCAAACAGTTTAAGAAGGAACTACAAGGGGTTTGTGAGATTCTCATGTGAATTCTGTTTGGAAAACTTCGATTTAGTATGTGTTTATCAAATACTTCCCAGCATCTCAGCATTATCACACGCTTATATTCCAGGCATAATCATTCAGAAGAGTGAAAAATCCATTTGCGATGTATTCAGCCAAGCGCACACTGCAGGACTGAAGCTTGTTGCCCTTTCCATTGAGTTCAGACACTAATTTCAATCTTGTTTGTTGTCATGCTGGAGCTCATTTTCTTCATTAATTATAGACTAGGTGGGTCAAGATTATGGTGGCTTGGTTTTATACGAGAAACTTTTAATTTGCACAGAGCCATTAGCTTCTGTCTTGTAGTTCGCCATTGTAATGAGAGATTTGAGCAAACCCTATTTGTGCTACAGACAGGAATAATACCTCAAATTGTGTGGCTTATTGAGGGGAAGTGTGTTAATATTTGTCTTAGAGATAAGACCAGTGTTTTTTTCTGTATTATTTATATTATTAGTTTTTTTATATATATTGTATTTTTCTTATGTTTTAAATGGCCTGTAATAGTCCAGTTAGTAAATTATTTAATGTAAATGATTAGTTTTTAATATCATTTAATATAACATAAGTTTCTAATCCTTGTTTTATTTTATTTTTCCTATAATATTTATTTTTTATTCAATTTCAGTGACTTAATTTTTTTTCCCCCATAGAACTTTTTTATTAGTTGTTTTTTTTTTTTTTTTTTTTGTTTTAGTTAACAGTAAAACCCTGGATCAGATTGACCAGAGAGCAGAGTATCTACCTAACAACAACCCAGTGCACCTTAGCAACTACTCAGGACACCTTAGCAACTGACCTGCATCATGTCAGCGAGTATTAAGCACTACCACATTTTGTTCAGAAAGAAATGACTAATCATTAAATAACCTTTTGTTGTTTGTGCAACTGTTGCACACTAATACAGTACTCATGTCCAAAGATCTAATAGTAATCATTGTGTATGTATTAGTGCATCCAATTAGAAATGATCTAATCAACACAAACACAGGCTGTGTGTTTACAGCTCTGTGAATGAGATAGTACACGTCTGATTGAGCTCCGCACAAGTAGGCCATTTTAATAGCCGCGGTTAGAAGCGCTGCAGACCTCCTCCATCTGTATTCTCCCTCAGTAGCCACCTGAGGCAGAACATTATTTAAAATAACACAGCAGGGAGTGTCTCACTCTCTCAATCAATTCTCCAATTTACCAGCGTCCTTTACACTGACAGAAATAGGCAAGGGGCAACGCTCAGCCTGTCACATGAAACAAATCCTGTTCAAATCCTTCCTTCCATACTGCTGCACTCGCCGCTTTTTATTCTGTACTGCCATCGCTTTCTTTTCTTTTTTTATTTCCAGATAGAAATTTCCAATGTATATATTTTTTTCTGTTAACCTCAACAGAAATATTGCCACTTTCTGAATCTAAAGCCAGTTTATTGATCATAAAAATATTGAAAGTTTTATACGCAGACCTGTAAAAAAAATCTATTAAACATACACACACATAATTTCTGTATTTCTTGTTTTATTATTATTCATTGTAAGTAATATTAATATATTATTTTTTGTTAATAGTTCATTTCTATTTACTTCTTTTTATACACACACAAATGCACACACACACACACAACATTTCTGATTTCATTGGCTGAGAGCCTTTTCCAGGGTTGTGATTCTTCTAGTTTTACTCGTAGACATGTGATATGGCTGATATAAAGCTATATTACACTGCTATGATATTGCTCATATTAATTTTTTTATTCTTTATTTATTTACACACACGCACACAACAGTTCTTTCTAGTTCTCTGATTTGATTGGCTGAGAGCCTTTTTCGGTATCGTTATATTCATTTTTATAAGTTACTTTAAAAACTGCATTATGTGCAATTCACATGTCTGCATGCAATTTATTTCTCTTTTTTAGGTTGAGTGTTGATCACCTATTTATTAATAAATAGTAATTAAATTTAAGTTTGGGTTAAGTTGTTAGGCCTAATTGTAACCTCCTGATGTAAAATGGCTTCCTATAGTTAAGCATAAGTTGAGTTAGATTTTTTTATCACTAAGAAAATATAAATTATAACTAAATGCATTTAAAGAAAGAACTTTAGAAAGAAGTTTTTTCCCTTGCTGTACCAAAACCATAGTATGTACCAAACCGATATATATATATATATATATATATATATATATATATATATATATATATATATATATATATATATATTAAATTACATTTCACATGTAGAGAGAGAAAGGTTTAGCATTTTTTCCCTTCAGTCATTTGTTTATTTATTTTCCCAACCTGAATCAATTTTCCGTCACTTTCTGAATCCAAAGGCGGATTCTGGCGCTTGTATTGTTTTGCGTGACTCTGAGAGAGTGGGGACAGGCAGAGACCGATCGAAAGCAAGGCGACAGAGGTTAAATTATTTATAGGTTACCTGAAGCGCAAACTGCCAATGTCAAAGAGTGGAAATGTCGACATCCTATCCTCTGGACTGACTTTGGCTCGGCCGAGTTGTGGTAAAGGTTTTAAATAGCACAAAGACAAAAATATTTAGCAAATTTCTTCGTCTCTGGTCTCTTGCATACATGCCCATCTTTGGACTGCGGGAAAACAAGCCAGCATTGTTGCACAGTGAACGTTCCAGCTTAATTTCATGCAAACCCTAAAAACTCACTTATAAAAAACCACTAATGGTATGTGCAGTGCAAAAAAATGCATAACATGCCTGACAAGTGATTGCTTCAGATAAGCATTCCTCATTATTTCCTCATCTTAATCATCATGTAGTTTCATAGCTAAATTGTCCAGAATTATATCTTGGCGTCTCGCAAATGGTAATGTTGCAACTGCTTGGCTCGAGTCTCTTTTTCAGGTCCAAGCTAGTGGCATGTGTCCATTGTTTTTGTCTGTATGCAGGAGTCGTGTTCTCTATCCAGGGTTTGTGCTTCTTTCAGTCCATTTCTTTGGCACACTTACCCACCACTGAGCCCACAGCAAGCTGCTACCATAATGGCCATCGCAGACCATCCGCTGCAGGCATTACCAGCCAGGCAGCTCCATGGATGGAGTTTATTTATCCTTCCTCGACGAAGTACTCAATGCCTGGCAGCAGCGCTGATACAATGGCCAGAGCTGCAGACTTGAGACAGTTCTGCTCCTGGCTTTTTCTTCTATTCTGATTGCTATATGGATCTTAAAGTCTTTGAAACAAAGGATTGTAAGCTTTAAGTGACCTGACCGATAATGAATTATTGTTTCACCAGCTCAGGTAGTTATTGTGTCAGCGCTTTTTGATTGACAAGAATGACCTCCCCAAACACCAGTTTCCTGCTGCTCCTTTTTGCCCCTTTTCTTTTTAATGTATAGAATGTATAGAAGAGAGTGAAAAAGGAAGAGGTGGAATGTGATCTGGGTAAAAGCCAACAGTGTACTAACCGCTAGACCACTGTGACCTTTTTGTCTTCTATTAATTTGCCAGTATAGACACTAGGGCTATGCCTATAGACTATAGTATTGTGTATCGACGATAGTCAGAAACATTGACGATACCTCTCAAGACAATATTAGGCTCATTCTGCTATTAATGTATACAACTATTATTAATGTTATTAGACGACCTACATTACCGAATTGCCTGATATTTCTCCTCAGTGCTGCACATACACGCAAATGAGGCTTCTCCTCCTTATTGGAAATATTTTTTAAAAAAACTGAGGGTGATAAACATTTATTTACAAATTAGGTCAAGAGTGCTAAAAGAGACATCTTTTAGAAAACCTTTCTTTAACAGCTGTCAATGAACTTGTCGAAACTGCATCATCACTGCTGCATTAGTTTTCTTTACAGCACATTAATAAAAAACATTTAATGTTAAACTGTTGGTCTTTGAAATAAATCTACTTTTGATTTTCATCTTGATTGATTTTTAGACTGATAACTTCTGTGCAGATGTGGCAAACCTGTCACAGTAGGACGCATAGTCCTGCTGTATGCAAACATATATGAATTAGCTGTTTTAAATTATTTTTTTTTTTACATGTCTGTTTTTCTGTATGTTTGAAACACTATTGTTTCGGGTTATTGAAACATATACACACACATAATTATATATTTTTTAAAGAATTGATTGATTAATTTATTGATTTTTAATTTTATAATTTTCCAAAAAAATACTTTAATGTTTATTCGTAGTTTCTATTGAATTTT
The DNA here is from genome assembly GCF_018831695.1 of Puntigrus tetrazona. Taxonomy (NCBI): domain Eukaryota; kingdom Metazoa; phylum Chordata; class Actinopteri; order Cypriniformes; family Cyprinidae; genus Puntigrus; species Puntigrus tetrazona. The sequence goes on from NC_056709.1 coordinate 5,852,891, forward strand.
ATTAGTTTTTACTTGATTTTTGCAGTTTTTCTATTTTCTATAAATTCGTATTGTTATATTTTAAATACATTTCTTGTTAACTGACTTATTTTTTTTATATATCTTTTTTATTTATAGCTTTATTTTATTTTTATTTTTTATCTATGTATATATAAAAACTTATTTTAAAAACAGATTTTTTTTTGAAAATGTAAATTTCCTCTGTCTTTATGTTCACAGTGCCTGCTGCTTTAACCATGGACCCCATCACGGCTCACCAGCGTCTCATACTATCAGACGACTGCACCATTGTTGCGTACGGGAACCTGCATCCGCAGCCTCTCCAGGATTCCCCGCGCCGCTTTGACGTGGAGGTGTCCGTGCTGGGAGCCGAGGGCTTCTCAGCGGGCGTCCACTACTGGGAGGTAATGGTGTCCGAGAAAACCCAGTGGATGATCGGCGTGGCCAACGAGACGGTCAACCGCAAGGGCAGCATCCAGATCCAGCCCAGTCGAGGCTTCTACTGCATCGTCATGCACGACGGCAACCAATACAGCGCTTGCACTGAGCCCTGGACACGCCTCAACGTCAAAAACAAACTCGAGAAAGTGGGCGTTTACTTGGACTACCCCAAAGGTTTGCTGGTTTTCTATAACGCCGACGACATGTCCTGGCTCTACACCTACCGAGAGAAGTTTTTAGCTAAACTTTATCCGTACTTCAGCCCCGGTCAAAGTCACGCCAATGGAAAAAACGTGCAGCCCTTGCGAATTAACACTGTGCGTTTATAGGAGCCAAGTCAGCAGAGAAGCTGAAGAAGAAGAAACTCAAATCTAGGTTGTATAATAAGGTTTCTTTCATCTTACCTTAGGGCACTCTGTGGGTTGCCAACACGTTACTGGATGAAGCGATCTGACTGATGGATTGTGACGTAAGGCTCTACATGCCTGAAGTTGGTAAATAAAATGGAGAGCCTTGCACTTTTCTGAGAGCTGCCTGTGGGCGTTTTGTACATTTTATTGTCGCTGGTCATTTGTAATCTTGCCGTGGCCGGCCTGCTTGCCCAAGATTTCCCAGCTGCTTGTACACAACACCCCGACTTCTGTCCCTTCAGCCCCTGCAGGGTCCAAACGCTCCTTTCATGGCTCAAGCCTGGGAAAAAGAGCTTATCTATTGTGCAGACA